>NC_134274.1:17762358-17904858 GCF_031893055.1 Leptodactylus fuscus | reverse complement strand
ATTTTCCATATCAGGCCTCGTAGACACATAAGTGTCCTGGGCATAGAGCCTGCATAGTATTCCCTACAGTACTGCTTCAGGTGGAAAATACATGTGATGGAAAATAGCGGGAGTATGGGGATCTGCTCACATCTTGGGGGACCCCCCCGCACCCCCTGCTAAGCAATAGCACTATCTGATTACATAAAGGTAAGGTAAGTTCTTACCTTCACCTTGTAGAACCTATAAAGGAAACATTGCAGCCGCTGCTGCCTCCAGGCGTTTTGTGTGCGCACAGGAGAACCTGTTGTTGTTGCTGCCGCCATTGATCCCACAGCACATCCCTCTCTCCTGTGCCTGCACAGAACAGCGTTCCCCGGAGGCAGCGGCGGCTGCAATGCTTTCCATAATATATATTTTTTGTGCTGCAAACACAACGTTCCGGTAAGAGCTTGTTTATTTCATCAGATAGCGCTAATGTTTAGGGAAAGTAAGACCTAGTGCATCTTTAGGAGCAAAAGTGAATAGAAGACAGTGTCTTATTACCAGGGAGACATGGAACGAGAGATCATTTTTAGTTTTTTTTTTTTTTTTCCATAGATCTAGAGATATAGCCAATATTTGTCCAGTGTGAATGCCCAGCTTTTAGTATTTCTTCTGCTTTAGAAAACCTCAATCCTCCTGTTCCGCCTGAGCTCGATCTCATTTTTTTTGTGCTAAAAATGCAATATTTATTTAGCAGATCCCAGAGCCAACATGGAGACTGAGAGCGAGCAGAACTCCACTTCCACCAATGGGAGTACAGCATCCAGCGCCAGCTCCCGTCCTCAGATATCTCAGATGTCTCTCTATGAACGCCAGGCTGTCCAGGTATGTGTCACGTATGGACTGACTAAAGGTGCCACTATCTACACATCTGCGCCCAGGTGTCCGTTGTTCTGGTCTATCAGAGACCAAGAACAGTGGATACGTGGACCGCCACAACAGCGGACACCAATGCACCCCATTCACTGTAATGGGAACGTTGGGAATCAACACTGGGCAGCACTTTTTTTGTCTAGTGATTTTTGGCGATAGTCTTCAAACAGAGATTGTGATGCAGATGTGAGCCTAACCTAAGCATTGCAATCTCTTCAATGAATAACAATCACAGCGCTGCACATGGCATTGGGGCTTTGCTTGGTTTTGCTGACCTGCCCCATTCGCTTGAATGGGACTGAGCGGCAAATAGGCCATTTTTTAATTTTTTTTTTTTTAATTTATATCTTTAAGTGGAAGTTTGAAGGTCTGTGTCTTGGCACTAATATGTTTATTTTCTCCGCAGGCGCTGCAGGCTTTACATAGACAACCCAATGCGGCGCAGTATTTTCACCAGTTGATGTTGCAGCAGCAGCTCAGTAATGCGCAGCTACATAGTCTTGCAGCAGTTCAGCAGGTAAGTGATCGTCTCCTATACACTGGACACACATGTTAAATGTATGGATTGCTTTACTGTTATATCGACTATGCCCCAATGATATCATAATACTAATATTAGAGTAACCTTACACCTCCAGATTCTGTATGGCCTCCTTTACTGATGGTGTTCTTTAAGGGTATATTCACACAGCCTAGTTTGGAGCTAAATTTCATTTGGCTTTTGCCTCGAAATCAGCTCTAAATTCTTCCTGTTTATCTGCCTCTCATTGATATGTTGAATGTCCTGAAATTGGACTATGTGAACATACCCTTATGCAAATAAAACAAAAAAAACTTCCATTTGTAGCATATTACATTGTAGCACAGTAAAAACTGCACCAAAAGCCAAATGTTGGAAATTCATTAAAGGAGTTTTGTCATCTGCTAAGTGTCAGATTGCTGGGGGTCTGGCCACTGGGACCCCAGTGATCATGAAGTCCTTCTCATCCATTCACTTCTATGTAGAAGCCGCACAGAAGTGAATGGAGCACCAGATGAGCAAGCACGCTGCTGCTTCGTTCACATGGAGGATTCGGGTGGGGATCTGTATGAGGATCCCATTGACCTGACACTTCTAAACATGTTACATATGTCTGAGCCAGTATTGATAACACAATTGTATCTGATTCCAATATATAGTGGCCTTTAACCTTTTTACTTGTGCTTACAGGCGACGATTGCCGCCACCCGCCAGGCTGCCTCCCCCAACACCGTCTCTAACCAACAGACGAGCACCACACAGGGATCGGTAAGTAGTGACTATGGACATGACATATACAGAGTATTCAGGACTCCGGGGGCTTCTTGTACACTGTGGGACGGTCTTGTTGATGTTGGCAGAGAGTTTATTTTTCCTTCTTTTCTCAGCAGGTGAATCTGTCGACCAGCTCCTCTGCCCAGCTTCTGAGTCGTGCCCAGAATGTCACTGCCCCCAGCGCTACTACACTCACACAGTCCGTTTTGCTCAGCAATGCAAGTTCTCCACCTCTGAGCCAGTCTCAGACACAAATGTACCTTCGGGTAAGTTAGATGATCAATGCATAATGGCTGTATAGTATCACATTGAAATCTGGGTGCCTTCTGTCCTCCATTGATTTCAGTATTGGGGGTCCCGGATAGGACGCAGTGGAGCACTGGATCCCCCTTGGCCGTGTGTATAGAGAGTGGTCTGCAACAGAAATGGGGCAGCCCTTTTATACCCCTTCAGTCCCTTGTCATGCATCTTATAGATCCCCATTCGAGATTCCAGTTTGTCCTCCATATTTCTAGTAACGTACAGGCAATATTCGCTATTAAATCCATGTCAGTTCCCTGTTCTCATGCACTTGTCAAGGGCCAGTGTTTGCAGTACAAACTGTTTGCTATAGTTGTTTGCATTCTATTTTTGTTCATGTTTTTCACGTCTCCTCCTTTAATAGTCACCATTTTCTCCCAGCAGCAGCCCCAGCTTGGAAACCTTTTACAAGTGAACCGATCTCTTAACCGGGGTGTCCCTCTGAACTCTCAACTTATTCTAATGCCCAATGGCTCTGTGGCTACAGTCCAGCAGGAAGTGGCATCGCCCCAGAACCAAGGCATGCATCAGGATTCTGACCAAGTGAGTGCTCAATAGCTTTAGTCTTTTCTGTAGTGATATCGTTGGCAGGTCAGATGTTAATAGCAGTAAAGGGGACAGGAGGAAGTCATTCTAAATGCTGAGCTCTTTTGGTCATTTTACATGGCCATATTTTAGCTGCCGTTTACTGGTCTCAAACAGCCTGACAGGTCCCCTTTAAGGGGTCTATAGCTATAACTCACTTTCACCTGTACATATTCACCACTGAATAGAATATCAGACTTTGTTCCACTTTTATTTTCTACTTTAGGTTCAGAACCTGGCTGTTCGAGGTCAGCAGACTGCTCAACCAACATCCACAGCTGGGCCTACCATAGCTCACGCCGCTCCTCCGCAGTCCAAACCAACCACTCACTCGGTACCTTCTTCCTCTGCACCTTCACAACTACCATCTTCGCCAGTACCACAGACGGTGAAGAGTCCGATGGGCCCAGCAGGGGGCACAGTGAGCCAGGGGAGTCAGACAGAGGCCGAGGGAAGAAAAGCAGAGGGGGAGGCTGTGCAGCAGAGCGTTGGTATCAACTTGACCAGAGCTGCAACGCCAGCGCCCAACCAGACTCTTATAAGCTCTGGTGAGTTCATAGGTTTCTCATGCCTGGCCGTGAGTATTGTTGTAAATGCCTTTTAGAAAGGCAGTAAATCTATCTATCTATCTATCTATCTATCTCCTATCTATCTGTCTATCCTACTGCAATATGTATTGTTGGTTTTTTTTTTTGTTTTTTTTTTTGCTGTATGACATTGATAAGTGTTTTTTTTTTTTTTTTTTTCTCCAGCAACCTACACTCACATCCAACCTCACTCGGTCCTACAACAGAAGCAGGTGGTATTCCAGCAACAAATCGCCATCCACCAGCACCGTCAGTCCCAGCTCGTCCATGCCTCTGCCCACCTCCAGCTGGCACAGCAGCAGCCGCAGGCCCCCTCTCAGCAGGGTTTGCAGGCGACACCCGCACAGCAGACGCTGGTTGTCCAACCCATGTTGCAGTCTCCCGAGGCGAATCTGCCAACTAAAGCTCCTGTGCCCATTCAACCCAAACAACCAAGTAAAGGCGTTCCACCTTTGAATCTGCAAGGACATCTGGCAGCCAAACCTACCCAAAGTGCTAGACCACTCCCTACACCCCCTCCTAACCAACCTCACATTCCTGTTCAACTTGTGGGTGCAAGACAGCAGGGTCCTGCCCAAGCTCTGGCCCTCGGAGCTCCTCAAGTCCCATCACAGGGGTCTTCCTTAACACAGATCACAATGCCTCCATCTCCTGCACCTGTTCCCACTGCCGTGTCAGGTGGCGTGCAGGAAGCCCAAGCTGCGTTTTATGGAGTTCTTCAGGTGGGTCTTTGTAGGGTTTTTTATTTTATTTAAAGCTAACATAATCTTTTGAATGACTTTCCTTGCAAGGTTATGGAATTGGAATTGGGTCCGATTTTGCCAGGAGGTTAGAAAAAAGTTATGCTACCTGCAAACAAGTGTTTCGATCCAATAATTATAGAGCAGGTTCTATCCCGTGATATTGGAGTGGGATGGAACTCCCCATAGGAATTAATGACGCACGGAAGACACTCGTACACCATCTGAGTGTGGTCCAAGTGCCTTCCCTCCCCCTGGCCGTCACATTCAGTCCTGTGCATGAAGCCTTACAGACTGGCTTCCAAATAAAATGCTGAATCCCTTCTCGTTATATTATACCATGCTAATGCTAATATTATATAATTAGATGTATAGTTTGTTTCATATTTACGTTCATAAGAAGTCAATCTCTAGTGTGTTTTTTTGTGAATTCGAGGATCTCTCTGACCATGGCTGACAGCCATTAGTGAAGGAGTCCTAGTCAGTCTATGGAAAAATAGACTCTTTGTAAATGGTTTGGCCAACCAACAGTTTTCATGTATTTCCTTGTACTATTATGAAAAGGTTGGCGAAAATCTTTTAATCTTTGTAATATCTTTCTGTTTGGTCATTGGTTTCATAGGGCAAGATGTCTGGAGCAGCAAAAAGAAAGACAGAATCAGAAGAAGACAGGGAAGAGTCCCCAACACTACCTGTAAAAGCATCGCCCCCAGCCGCCACCCCACCCACAGTGGAGGAGAGCAGCACCCCGGCCGGTGAGTGAATGTAACACGGCCTTCTGAAGTTTCATTGTCTGCCATCTTTCACTCGATCTTGGTAACTTTCCTTTTCTTTGCTCTCCACAGATAAGTCTGAGGCGGCCTCCCAAGTCTCTCCAGCCCTCACGGTCTCGGCTCCTCCTTGCGCGCCCACACTCTCGGTGACTTCCCGTCAGCACAGTGACTCCAAGCCCCCACAAGCCATTGTGAAGCCGCAGATCTTGACTCATATTATAGAGGGTTTTGTCATCCAGGAGGGAGCAGAACCCTTTCCTGTAAGCACCATTACAAGTGACCACAGCTGAAGTCATTCCTTCTTGTTTCTTACGTTCCTTTTTGTGCTTCTAGGTTGGCAGTCCTCAGATACCAAAGGACCCCGAAAAGTTACCTGCACCAGTTACAGCTTTGCCTCCAGTAGAGAGTTCACCACCTCATCCACCAGTAGATCAGACTGTTAGTGGTACGTATTGTCTTGTTCAGTGTCCATAGGCATAAGTGGAGTGTCAATACAGATGGATAATGTGTAGGAGTCATTGCAGTACACCATGTATTGTCATTGGGCTACACAACTACCTCAGTGCCCTGTCCGAGGCAACAGGATAGGATCTCATTTGCTTGTGTTGAGGTCTATTTGCAGGATACAAACGAGAAATATACATTTTTAGCCCAGAGTAAAGATCTATCTATATGCTCATAGGTACCAAAGATGGAGCCCGTACATCAGATCATCACTAATCTCCCCCTGCGGGGACATGTAGTGATCAGATAGCCTGGCAATAAGTGTTCAGGTTCCTGGGCACCCTATACATACCAGTTAGAGATGAGCGAACATTGTTCAGATCAGCCGTTCCGAACAGCACGCTCCCATAGAAATGAATGGAAGCACCTGGCACGGCGACCGGCCGCCGGCAAAGTGTACGTGCCAGGTGCTTCCATTCATTTCTATGGGAGCGTGCTGTTCGGAACGGCTGATCCGAACAGTGTTCGCTCATCTCTAATACCAGTGACATGTCTATGTAAAGCCAGAGAGTGGAGGCTCTCCAGAGCAAGCTGTTGTTTATAACCGCTCTTCTCTCTGGTCAAGAGATGAGGATCCTGAATAAAGACCCCCATTAATCTAGAAATTTCTAAATCCTTGGGATTACACGGGCTGAGTTTGCAGTGGGTTAGCTATGGTGGAATCACCACTGCGGCAACATACAGTATCAGTGTAGTGGATGGAAATCCTTTCCCACTGCAAAAAAAAACTCCTATCAAGTCAATTCTTGCTGTAGGTTGACCATGGTTTTCAACCTATGCAATGCAAAGCTGTGCCAACTGGCAAGAAATTGCGGCTGAAAGCCACAGTAAAAAACTGCCAAATTCAGCGGACCTATCCAATGTGTCCCTGTGGTAAAAGGCTGTAGGAAAATGGGTTTCAATCTGCGGATCGGTTGTCTAATGTAATATTTTGTTTCAGATTCTGGAAGCTCGAAGCTGTTGAAGTGCGAATACTGCGGGAAGTTTGCCCCAGCAGACCAATTCCGTGGCTCAAAGAGGTTCTGCTCCATGACTTGTGCCAAAAGGTGACTGTGGAAATATGTGTAGATACTGATACACAGGCGCATGTACTTAAGTTACATAATCTTACTCTGTTTGCCATTACTTTTATTCGTTCTGTGCAGTCCATAAAGGAAGGCTGACCGGCTTTATCATATTTTTTGTTTCCTCTTCCTCCACCTCCCCTATGTCATATGTATATGTGCTGGATATGTGCGGCTATCACTACCCAAATCTTGGCCTTACCCTAGGTGGAGACCAGCTAGCCCAGCTCTTAGTGACTTGCTATAGGTGGTTTATAACACACGTTTTTTATTGTCTATCAGATATAACGTCAGCTGCAGCCACCAGTTCCGTCTTAAAAGAAAGAAGCTAAACCAGCTCCAAGAAGCAGGAGGGGTGAGAGTGCGCAGACGTGGTCCTCGGAGGAACAGCTCTGAGATTGCACGGGCTAAGATCCAGGGGAAGAGACTGCGGGTAACAGAGGTGCATGGAGCTGGATTCTTTTATAGTAATGTTTTGAGTACAGGCAGGAGAGGGGCACTGAATCGGATAGTGAATCTGTGCTCACAAAGCTATGGAACTTGTATTTTATTCATTTACATCTGTGCTAATGCTGGGTTTAGTAGTCCAGTGGGCGGTCTTATTCAGTGTAGGATCGCCCACTTGACTCCTAAACTTAAAAATGAGCAGAGATTTAAAAGAATGAGGTTTCAGGTGACAAATTCACCCTCCACAACCCTCTCCCATCAAATATTGAATGTTTAGTTGGAATCACACATACAGAGTCAGAAGCAAGAGGAGAAATCAAAGTCCTTCCTTTAGAACTTAAAGAGGTATTCTGGTTACAAGTAGTTATCCCTTATCTGTTCACTCAGTGGGGGTCCAAACCCTGGAACCACCAGTGATCCTGAGAACAGGGGGTCCTGTGTCAATAGAGAAGTAGGATTAGCATGCTTGTTGTCTCTCTGAGGTCTCTCTGCACAACCTTATGGGACTGCCAGAGATAGCTGACTGCTATACTCATTGTCCCATAGAGGTGAATAGAGCATGAGCGCTCCCACTTAATCTGTTTGGGTCCCATGGGACAACCACTCTCATGGTCAGAATATCCCTTTAATTAGATGGTTGCAGAGAGATCGTGTTCCAGCTCTATCACTGCCTGGCTTGTGCTATATTTTAAGAATATTGAATGAATTTCCCAACAGGAACATTGATGCCCTATAAATAGGATATGTGCCAACATGACTGCTGCCAGGCAGTGTGGGCAGGACTGGTAGTGGGGGGCATTCTCATTCACTTCGTTTTACAGCATTTGGATATCTCTGGCGTTCCCATTGAAGCGCCATTAGTCGGCCATTACCAGTCCTTGCGCACATTCAGCCTGCCTGCAGTCATATAGATTGTGGAGTGGGAGGGAGGTCCTGTAGTCTTCTCTTTGTGGGAAAATCCCTTTAAGCTGGTGCAGGGAATGCTGTACAATGATAATTACACAAAAACCTTTCCTGTCCTCCCAGCTCCCGCCACTTGCAGCGCTGTCCTCCAGTAGCAGAGAGGTGCTATATACCGGCCTAAGCAGTATACGGATCCTCCCCCCTTTATGGCCTGTTCTCCCAGCTGTCAGTGTGTGGCCCCCAACCTAACACAACTACTCTTCTGCCCAGGTTTCTGATATTTAATGCTTCGTCCTTTCATACAGGAGGATTCCAGCCGTGGATCTGATAACTCCAGCTATGAAGAAGCCTTCTCTCCAACGTCTCCAGCACCCCCATCCTGCAGAACACCACAACGGGAGAGAGACGGGAGCACCCCAACTAGCGGACCCTCAAATTCCGAGCTGCTGGGGATTAATCCAGTGTTCTTGTCGAGCAATCCTAGTCGCTGGAGTGTGGAGGAGGTGTACGAGTTTATTTCTTCTTTGCAAGGTAATGTGGACCTCACCAAGATGAAAGCTGGACTTTTTTCCCAATACATTAATTTTACTAACTTTTTGCCATCCATTATCCCATCTGCTGTTTACATAGGTTACCACATTTTCCTAAATAGATTTAACTCTATTGAGGGGACTGAGAAAAAAGTTAAAAATAGGAAGCCCTATTTTTCCACAGTCCATACTATAGGATCGTGATGCCACAGGTGGCACAGATCATACTGTGTGGAGGGCACTGTGGAGCAAATTGTACCATGTGGTGGCCACGGTGGAGCAGATTGTACTGTGTGGAGGTCACCGTGGAGAAGATTGTAATGTGTGGGGCCCACTGTGGATTAGATTGTACTGTGTGGGGCCCGCTGTGGAGCAGATTGTACTGTGTGAAGACCACTGTGGAGCAGATTGTACTGTGTGGTGGCCACTGTGGGGCAGATTGTACTGTGTGGAGACCACTGTGGAGCAGATTGTACTGTGTGGAAGGTCACTGTGGAGCAGATTGTACCGTGTGGGGCAGATTGTACTGTGTGGGGCCACTGTGGGGCAGATTGTACTGTGTGAAGACCACTGTGGAGCAGATTGTACTGTGTGGAAGGTCACTGTGGAGCAGATTGTACCGTGTGGGGCCACTGTGGGGCAGATTGTACTGTGTGGAGACCATTGTGGAGCAGATTGTACTGTGTACTCACTATTTATATCACAAAGTATCAGTTATATAGCAGACATGTAATATTATTATAGGTCATAATAACATTGCATGGTTTCTATAAAACAGAACTGTCAATAGTGAACATTAATTGTTCAAAATTATACCAAATGCAGGAGCCACACGGTGGCTCAGTGGTTAGCACTGCAGCCTTGCAGTGCTGGAGTCCTGGTGTTCAAATCCCACCAAGGGCAAAAAACCATCTGCAAGGAGTTTGTATGTTCTCCCCGTGTTTGCATGGATTTCCATCCCATGTTCCAAAAAGACATACTGATAGGTAAAAAAACGTACATTGTGATCTCTATGTGGGCTCACAATCTACATTAAAAAAAAAAAATAAAAAAATAAAATATACCAAATGCGGTACAAAATTTTTCTTCAATTCACTGTTCTGTAAAGCCCCATTCACACGACTGTATTTTGCGAGTCCGTAATTGTCCGCACTTTTGGATCCGCACAATATTTAGGTTAAATTGATGTGTTGGCACTTTGCAGTAATTTAGTAGGTTTTGGGTTGCAGTTTGGGCACTCGGTCTCTAAAAGGTTTGCCATCACTGCTATAGGATATCCAGAGACATTGGTCTCCAAATCCAGGATATGATACAGCTAAAAAGATCCCTGACAGACAGAAATCTGAGCCGCTTACTGTCTACGACTAACATCCCATCAGCAATAACCCAAGCAGCTAGTCAGCAGTAGATAGACTCACCTTACAATCCCTGTGAGAAGCTGCGGACTCCTCTCTGAGCAGCCGATCTGCAGCGTGTTTCTTCTTTTCATTATATGGTAAAACCCAGTCAGCTTAACCTATCATTTTCCCTCTTTATCATCAGGATGCCAAGACTTAGCCGAAGACTTCCGGTCACAAGAGATTGACGGGCAGGCTTTGCTGCTCCTGAAAGAAGAGCATCTTATGAGTGCCCTGAACATTAAACTCGGACCTGCATTGAAAATCTGCGCCAAAATTAACCTATTAAAGGAGACTTAACTTTTCACGCTCTCCCTACAAAGCACAAGGGGGTAGAGAGGATGACTGAGGACTCCCCACGGCAGTCACCCCCTGTTCCAAGTGAAAGAGTAGGGAAGACAGAACTTAATGGGACATCAAGGGCCTCGACAACTGGCCGCCATTTGTAAAACACTCCCCTACACTCGTGCTCCGAGCTCTTCTTTTACCATCTCTTCATCATTATTACTCTAAATATATATCTATATCTTCTATCCGTCTGTTATATCTGTTCATTCAGGTACTGTGCCTAGTAAGGGGAAGCTAAAGGCAACGGAAGACTTTTCTGCGGGCTGTGAATTAGACACGTGTCTATGGACAGATGAGAACATTGATGGGTTCCAGTTATGGTGGGGTGCAGGCAGCAGACATCGATCTCCGTACATGTAGCAAATCTGTAGGTGAGATACAGATAAAGGCTTTGTAAATATACTGGTCTATACAGGTACAGGGGTCTCTATACTGTCGAATCATATGCACACCTTTCTACATGGACCTGAATGTATATAATGAGATTCCCTGATCGCGCTTTCTGTAGAGACCGGTATTTCTGACATGTCCACACTGTTTCCTCCGTGTGCCTCTCATTCGTGTACGCTGGTCTGTTGCACATATATGCAATGGTTTAATATGTTGGACATACGTTGCTGCAGCATGCAATACTGCCTATGGATACCCGTAGTCACTGAGGCAGACCACTGCTGCACGCCATTACATTACAGCGTTCTCCATGACCACCAAGCCCCCTGTGTGCACCAGCATCCCCGAGGATGGGATCTGAGCCTTAATAATAATTTTCATCTCATTTCCGTACACCCTGCTATGGCTGTATTGATGGACAGCGGTCGGATCTGCTGTGCACGGATGCAGCGGTCTGTGACGTCTTACCTTAGCCCACCTATGGTGGAGGCTGCCATTTATTGGACCAGTGTCCTCTCTACCAGAGAAGCCATCATCTCGGCAAACCCCAAATCTATGTCCCTGGGCTTAGTACATGTGGAGATCTGGGTGGTTCTTATGACTTGGTTTTCTGAATTGTGACAATTTATGGCGGCATGGGGTTGTATCCCAGAGCTGCCCAATAATGAGTACCTTTGGAGCAGTAATGTATACATGATGGGGTGCTTAAAGGGGTTGTCCAGAACCTCATTCATAAGGCACGCCATCATTGTACATAGGCTGCTAAGCTTCATTGGAAGTGAATGTGGCCAAACTGCAATTACAGTCAATGGACAGTCATGGCGCTCAGTTTCAGGCTTATCTTTGTAAGTTTTGCCATTAAAGTTAATCACAGGGGGTGTCTGCGTGTGATTAGGAGAATGGGGGCCTGGACGTCCTTCTCCATCCTCCATGTAAATGGAGTTCCAGTGAACTAGTGCTTCATTCACATCTATGGGGCGTCCAGAGATCTGTTGTCCCCTGGCAGTGAATGGAACATTGGTCGGGCAAGTGCAGTGGCGTCTCATTGAGTTGTCGACTTGACCCCCAGCGACCTGGCAATTGTTGACAAATCTCCTTTAAAGAATACCTGGCTGCTCCCCTTACATGTCGCTTTTAGGAAATACTGTTATTCCCCTTGAAATAATGCTGAAGCCCCTTCCTCTGTTGTTCATCCTGGAAATGTATAAACAACTGGTTGTTACCATTGGCCTTGTTACTGGGATGTGTCCTTACAGTCTGATACTGGCATTTTGATTGGTCAGTGTAAGACTGCCCCCAACTGGTAACACCCAGGGTGTCAATGTATATCTAAATTACTAGGAGGAATAACAGAGGAACGGCACAAGGCAGAGTTATAAGATGTTCCAGAATTGTTTTCTTATGGGGAATAAATAGGCCCTAAATTTTGCCCCAGGCCCGGTGATCATACACTGGTGTGTCTATAGGGCCAAAGAAATGAACGGGTCGGTGAGTGGGGGCCGTGAAGAACGTGGCTAGCACCCTGACAAAGCATAATTACAGCTTGCTGGATGGGTCAGGGCCCCTTCATGTGCACGCCATAGGATTACAAAGGAAGGAAGCGGACTGGGAGGACCATTGTGCTCCGGATCATAGGTCTCCTAGGAATATTCAATATCGGGGTGGAAATTGAGACAAAATAATTTGTGTTTTTGCAGGACTTTATGGTTATTAACGAAACAACAAAATGGCCGCCCCCGCTGTAAAGGCGAACGGTAGACAAGACACGCTAAAAAGCACAGCACGCTATCATACTGTATGTAGACCAGGTACAGCTCTGCGCTCGGCCTGGAATACACGGCTATAGGTTCTCTTTTTATTCCTTGCTTCTCATGGTTGTGTGACCTTCCTCGCAGTGATGGCTTCCTCCCCCCATTTATATTTCCTTTTTTTTTTTTTTTTTATTCTTACATATATGAATATATATATTTTCTGTAGGTTTATATGTAAGAGCTCTGTGGAGTATCACCGATCATAGGACGCTGTGACTGTCGGCCGTCACAGCAGCGGGTGGGAGGGAATTGGAATGTGTTCCCTTTTTTGTTTTGTTACATTTTGTCAGCACTTGAAGACAATGAAATAAAAGAATCATTGCTTTGGATTTCTGGGGTGATCTGTCCGTGGTTTTTTCTACTACATGTAGCCCATGTAGGCAAAATTCACATTTCCTGGGACCGTATGAGCTGGGGCGTTTTGGAAACGCAGTTTGTTTTTTTGCTGCAGTTTTTTGAGGCAATGGCTACAAAAGGAATGGGAAATACATAGGAAGTTCTTATTCTTCTATCTTCTGCTTTGGCTCATAAAATGCAGCAAAATCTGCAACTTGGGGCCTCAGCCTTAAATGGGTTGTCCAGGATATTTTAGTATTGCAGCAGGGGCCAGGGAAGGTGAAACATTAAAAAAAAAAAAATAAAAATCCCTGTACCTGCGTCGTCTTCCAGTAACATCCCATGTCCTATCCATAGGCCAATATCCGGCACTTGGGGCTTTTCTGGCGGAAGTCCCCGCCACACTTGACCACTGAAGCCAATAAGCGCCTTAAGGAAAGGACACTGGACGGTGACGTCCTCCAGTTGATATCCTAGAGACGTTCCCCAGTTCCTTTCCTAGCGACGTCCCCCAGTTCCTTTCCTAGAGACTCCCCCCAGTTGATTTCCTAGTGACATCCCCCCAGTTGATTTCCTAGTGACATCCCCCCAGTTGATTTCCTAGAGACGTCCCCCAGTTCCTTTCGACTCCCCCCAGTTCCCTTCCTAGTGACGTCCCCCAGTTCCTCTATGCCTAGTAAGGCACCCAAGACGTGCACCTCATGGCATTCAGGTTCAACCAAGAACTCCCAACCTTCCTGGATTGTCATTGCCTTGATCCCCGCACCATCTCCTCTACCACTTCCGCCCCTAAAAACTCAGGCCAATCCAAAACACATCCCCTTCTCCCAAAATATACTGTATACTTATTTATTTTTGCAATCTATCCAAGCCCTTCGTCCCCTCCCCATTGTATTACTGCGATACACAATAGAACACAAAGCATAGTGGGTTTTTTTCACTTTTTTATTCTTTTGTTAAAAAAACAGAAACAAAAAAAATAATTCCAAAACTGCCAATAAGTCACACAAGATATAAACACCCATAAAAAGGTAAATACCCCAAAACCTTAAATTGGAAAAATATTAGAGGGAAAGCAAAGCAAGAAAGTGGAATAGTGACTGCGCTCAGTTACACGTAAACCCAATGGCGATGGCGTCTACAGTATGGCCGTAGTCAGGTTTGTGTGTCTCCAGTGTGTACAAAAGAGTTCAAGGACTTCTGTGGGTCCAAATTTTAGTAACGGTAAATAGGTGGCCATAGGCAAGTTTATTGTACATTTTGCAATTTGTGTCCAATTTTCTGCCAAGTAGTCCACGCTCGTGGTTGTTGGTGCTCACGTCTCCATCCACGAAGTGATAAGACACCATCCGAAGAAAGACCTTCCAGACGTATCCTGAGTGTGTGTCTTGGTTTAAGGCCTGTACCCCCTATAGTGCCAATACAGGAGAAGACATCAGGTTTATTTCTGGCCATAAACCAAAGGTACCATGTTGGCTAGACTCCCGGTACAGAGCACAGGAGGTGGCTGCCCAGCGTAGGGTTACACCACAGAAGAATTACGGGGAGAGAAACCCCCAACTGCAGCGGGGGAGCATTAGGAAACAAAGGATTTTCTAAGCAGCGGGGGAAGAACATGGTGGAAGATATGTGCTTCTTCCAATTGCTAACTTTCAAGAAGAAGTCATGAGTATCACATAGGTAACAAGTGGTCATCTCGTTCTTCGGGTTCTTCTCCTAGCTGATCATCTCCAACTCCTCGGTAGGCCGTTTCCGAAGATCGGGGTTGGGATCGACATACGAAATCACAGCCGTCCTAAAAAAAAAAAAAAAAAAAAAAATTTAAAAGAAAAATCACAATGCGCCCCCTGTCCCAGCCACCCAACAATAATATTAATAGGGCCATTGCTGCAGAGGTTCCAAGTCCTACAGTGATGATGTCCCCAGCTAATGTCCACCACGTGTGCGGCCATTACTATCAGTTCTGGACGGTAATTGCCATAGACAAGGTCACAAGATGACATTTCCAATACTCACTGCGACCAGGTTGCCCAGCTCCTTCCACATGGTGATGTTGGGAAACTGCTCCATACCTTTGGCTCCTACGACAAACCGCTGGTACAGGAACCCTCCGATAATGTAAATTCCCACTAATACAGCAAACCTGAGACAGGGAAGACAAAGTGGCTGCAGTCACAGATCACAACGGAGTTCAAATACATTGCTGGTATTTTTGTCATCATCATCATCATCCCTAGGCTGGATTCACACTAGTGTTAGTCTATGGGGTCTGCGGATTTTCCAAGCAAACCGGGTCTCAGTCTTCCGGGTCTCTATGCGGACCCTAGGGTGAACCTAGCGCCACAAGGGTAGACTAAGAAACTACAATCCTTTTGCCTACAGTAACCCGAGAATGAGAGTATAACAATATTAAGATTTTCTATTGTCTTCCAGTGTCTGGCAGAACTTACACAATGAGCAGGATGGAGCCGACGCTGAGGTGAGACTCTTCTACAGGACAAGCGACACTACTGTCCATCTCAAAGAGGTAGAAACATTCCTTCGATTTATCTCTCTCCTCGTGAACGATCATAAAGTCACTCTGAAAGAGACAAGAATAGGTCAGTCTCGTATAATGGAGCATTGGCACAACCACTCACTGTATGCCAAAGGGTGGGGGTGGGGTATTTCTGGTTTTATTAGGTAGAACGGCAATCTTAGAAGCCGAGAATCTCAGCTTTTATAAGACACCACAACTACTGTTCTAGGTGGGATAAAACCAGAGATCCAGCTATTTAAAATGAGCCCTTTGCCAGATGCAAATATTGTACAGTTACTGCTGGCAGAATTACATATAAACTAGTTATAATGGATAGGAAGAGGGGGCAACCTCAGACAAATGCAAAACGTGCCGCAGCCATAATGTGATTATTAGCAGCAGAAGAGCCAATATGAACACCCCTCCCTTCAAGTTCACACCAATCCATTGATGAGACTTTCCATTTTGTTAATTTGGTGATTAATTGCTCAGCCCTTGTTACCAGAAATTCAGAAGTTCTTTGATGACCCAGGACAGCACTCAGTGTTATCAAACAGACAAGTGGCTCGGTCGCCTTATTCCTTCAAACAAAAATTTTAACAAATTGACAACTGGATGTTACCATTCCCTTTGTCAAAGGGGTGTGTCCCCACACAGTCTGATGCTGTCCAATCAATGTAGACGGTCATACTGTGTAGGAACACATTCGGATTCAGGCATTAACTACAATCCACATGTCACGAGAGCAGACAGGGCCTCACTGCACATTGTTAATGGACTAGTTTTAGGAGTATCCCTTTAATTTTATCTCCTCCCCTCCAATATTAACTAAGATCGTACCGCAAGTGTTTTCTTGTTACAGGAGATCATGATCATTGCTTTCCTTGGCTCTTTCCCACAGTGAGAGTCGTATTGTTCTCCAGACCCATAAATGAGCATGATCCAATCCGCTGCAGGGTTAAATGAGGAAAAAAATTAAAGCTCCTTCTACTGCCGATAAAAGTAAAAAGTTCATACATTTTTATCATCCACTTGAGCCAGAATTCAGGAGCTCTGTGACTACTAAACCTGCCCCACTGTTGGGGCAAATGCAGTCTCCAGCCTTCTACTACTTGCCCTGTCATGTTAAAGCCATGGCTGGGGGAAAGCAGAGGAAAATTTCGATGTAAGAGGTCCTGTCACAGGTCAATAGTTAAATCTGTATTTTCCCCCACTAGTCACAGCACCTTCAGCCCACCATCCATTCTCAGCAGCCAGACCAAAACACCACACCTACCCCTACTAGTCACGGCACCTTCAGCCCACCATCCATTCTCAGCAGCCAGACCAAAACACCACACCTACCCCTACTATTCACAGCACCTTCAGCCCCACTCTCCACTCTCAACAGCCAGACCAAAACACCACACCTATCCCTACTATTCACAGCACCTTCAGCCCCACTCTCAGCAGCCAGACCAAAACACCACACGTACCCCTACTAGTCACGGCACCTTCAGCCCACCATCCATTCTCAGCAGCCAGACCAAAACACCACCTCTACCCCTACTAGTCACGGCACCTTCAGCCCCACTCTCCACTCTCAGCAGCCAGACCAAAACACCACACCTATCCCTACTATTCACAGCACCTTCAGCCCACCATCCATTCTCAGCAGCCAGACCAAAACACCACCTCTACCCCTACTAGTCACGGCACCTTCAGCCCCACTCTCCGCTATCAGCAGCCAGACCAAAACACCACCTCTACCCCTACTAGTCACAGCACCTTCAGCCCCACTCTCCGCTATCAGCAGCCAGACCGAAACCCCAAACTCCTACCCCCACTAGTCACAGCAAGGACTGGTAGAGTATTTCCATTGTGAAACTTATTAATGGCTACCACTTTCATCCACTCAATACCAGACACAGCAAATAGACAGTAACCCTTTAGTGACCTCCTTACTTCCATTGAAGACTGTGGTGTCATTGATGCGGCCGACCACAGTGATTTCACTTTTCGCCGTTTTGTTCTGTATCAGTCCATCGTACGTACTTTTGCTGCCATTGACACCTCCACAAACTACAAATTTATACGTATACTCTTCGTGTGTGGTTTCAAACCTAAAAATCGTAGCAAAATACACAATGTTCATAAACTTTAGCAGAAGGGTGACCCTGGTATCACAGCCGTACATTATAATGGCACCGATCTCTTCCTGACAGTCTAGCTACTTTAGTAACAGATTTTGGCTCCTGCGTTCTTTCACTCTCTCCCTGCTTGTGTTATGCTGGTACCTCATGTTCTTCAATGGCGCCAATCTCTCGAGGACAGCTCGTTCAGAGGCGGACTCCTGGTCACCATTCAATTTGCAGTTATCGGCATCAGCAGCAATGGCTGAAACAACAGCAAGACAGACGCACAACAGCCGGACATACATCCTGCAACAAAGAAAAGAGGAATATATTCAATAAGGAACCAAAAGGTACCCTGTTATACATGTCAGCCCCTGAATACAAAAGGATCGGGCATACTGAAATGCCGAGGAGACCGAGGAGAGTCAGATGGGGTGCCGGAGACATTCAGCTAATGTATACAGCTATAATATACTATATATAATATGTATAGCCCAGGATACTTTCTGCTCTCCAGGCCCCATAAGGATGTACGTGGACCATGTGATGAAGCGTCTCACAGCTTCCCGCCTTGTAGAATTGGGGAGGGGGTGACGCTGGTCTCTCATGACTGTGTGTAAGAGGAAATGAAACTTTCACTTTTATGGTTTACACAGACTCAAGTGCAAGTCGCCCAGTGCCAGATCCTCCGCAGCTCACAAACTGCTCTAACCTGTTCTTAGAAGCAAGCAGTGCGGACGCTTGGCACAAGGATAAGAGGCAGGAGGGTAAACAGCAAAATGCTACAAGCTCAGGTCATCGACCATGAAACGGCTCCTGTCACCGTACTGTAAGGAGGGCCCGAACATGAGCCGGAGTGTCACAAGCCACAGGAATGCCAAGTATAATGGTCAGAATCATACTAAGGGCGTATACGTACAGTAAGCTTTATTACACTAGATACCCCAAAGACTCCATATGTATGGGAGCCAACATCTGCAGTGTACCCAACAGCGCCCGCAGCCCCACTGACCGCGCCCGTCACACATACACAAGGAAGGTTTAAAGTGGACTTTCAGTCCCCCATCCTCCTGATCACTGAGGATTAGGCCCCCTCCCCCATTTGGACATTTTTCCCCTATCCTGTGGCTAGTGAATAAGTGTTCATAATGGTACAACTTGTAACTACTTACCAAACACAGTGCCATACTTCTGTATAGTGGCTGCGCTTGGTATGGCAGCTCAGCCCATTCACTTGAATGGGACTGAGCTGAGATCAGGACATGTGGAGTGCTGCAACAACAAGTTGATCTGTGGGGGTATCGCATGTTGAACCCCCCAATAATCTTCAATAGTCCTTTCATAATAAGAAAGCCAATTCTTTGGACAGAGAGAAAGTGCCGCAAATCCGACTTTTGTCTCCGTCCAAAACAGCAGATGCATGACGGACACTCACATTATAAGAGATCTAGTTACACACCGGGCAGGCAGGACTCTTGTGATAAGGGGACGCTACACATTTAGTTTTGGTATTTGAAAGCTGCTACAGAAAAGCAGGACCTGCAGGTTTCACTACTTGATATACTGGTATTAGTATATACAGAGATACAGGGGAGATATAGGCCGGAGGTCGTGATATGGGTATGTATAGAGATAAGCAGGACCTACAGGTAGTGGGATTTGTGTATACTCGGAGAGATAAGTGAAACCTCACCGTCTTGAGATGCTGCTAATGGTATGAATGAAGGCAAATGGCCTATTGGGTCTTAATGCAGGGATGGAGAGAAGCGGTGTCAATAGATTTTACTACAGAGAGAAGCGGTGTCAATAGATTACGATGACCTGATGAAATAAGAAGTACCTGTGGATTTGGGATCATGATGTACAAAGATAATGGTGCCTTAGGATTTGTGCTCTTGATGTATGGATGAGAAAAACCGCGCCCTGATGGGTGGATAAGATAAGTGGCGTCTATAGGTTTTGATGTGACAATGCCACTGGGTCCACGTTCTAGAAGGGTGACTAGGATGGTGCCTCGGGGTTTGGAATATGGACAAGCAGTGCCTCTATGCCAGGGATAGGGAACCTTCGGCTCTCCAGCTGCTGTGAAACTACAACTCCCAGCATGCACCATTCACTTCCATGGGAGTTCCAAGAACAGCAGAGCCAGTATGCATGCTGGGAGTTGTAGTTTTGCAACAGCTGGAGAGCCGTACGTTCCCTACCCCTGCTCTATGGTGTGGATAACACAAGTACGGTTTGTAGTGTCAATGCTATATGTGTTGTCTGGGGTTTGGTATCCTGATAAGCTGATAAGATCAATGATGCTCGTGGATTTAGGATCTTGGTGTAAGATGTGCCTGCGGGTTCGTGATGTTAATGTATGGCGGGGTCATGATTTTGGGTGAATACGACTTGATGTGTGGTTGAGGAAACGGATGTCTGTAGATTGAGGGATCATAAAGGAAATATGGCACCTCTGGGTATGGGATTGTGATGTACAGATGATATAACTGGTGCCTGTGAGGTTGGGATCTTGAGTTATGGATCTAAAGTGCACAGACTCCAGTTACATCAGCCATACATCAAAATCCCAAATTCACCTAATTAGCATATTGGGAGCTAAACGTAAAATCAATGATTGCTCAGGAAAGATCGGGGCTAGAGAAAAAAAATCCAGCTGCACCAGAATCAGCAGAGCAGCGCCTATTTAAGGACGTAAAGAGTTGGCAAAAGATCTTTTTTAAGAATTTAGGCTCTTGTTGTGCAGGAAGAATGACGACTGTGGGTTTTAATCTGCAGGTAAAATGCTACGTCTGGATATAGGACCTTGATGTATGGCGGAGATAAGTGGTGTCTATAGGTCTGTATGTGCTGGTGATATAAGTGGTGTCTATAGGTCTGTATGTGCTGGTGATATAAGTGGTGTCTATAGGTCTGTATGTGCTGATCATATAAGTGGTGTCTATAGGTCTGTATGTGCTGGTGATATAAGTGGTGTCTATAGGTCTGTATGTGCTGATCATATAAGTGGTGTCTATAGGTCTGTATGTGCTGATCATATAAGTGGTGACTATAGGTCTGTATGTGCTGGTGATATAAGTGGTGACTATAGGTCTGTATGTGCTGGTGATATAAGTGGTGTCTATAGGTCTGTATGTGCTGGTGATATAAGTGGTGTCTATAGGTCTGTATGTGCTGATCATATAAGTGGTGACTATAGGTCTGTATGTGCTGATGATATAAGTGGTGACTATAGGTCTGTATGTGCTGGTGATATAAGTGGTGTCTATAGGTCTGTATGTGCTGGTGATATAAGTGGTGACTATAGGTCTGTATGTGCTGGTGATATAAGTGGTGTCTATAGGTCTGTATGTGCTGATGATATAAGTGGTGACTATAGGTCTGTATGTGCTGGTGATATAAGTGGTGTCTATAGGTCTGTATGTGCTGATCATATAAGTGGTGTCTATAGGTCTGTATGTGCTGATCATATAAGTGGTGACTATAGGTCTGTATGTGCTGGTGATATAAGTGGTGACTATAGGTCTGTATGTGCTGGTGATATAAGTGGTGTCTATAGGTCTGTATGTGCTGGTGATATAAGTGGTGTCTATAGGTCTGTATGTGCTGGTGATATAAGTGGTGACTATAGGTCTGTATGTGCTGGTGATATAAGTGGTGTCTATAGGTCTGTATGTGCTGATCATATAAGTGGTGACTATAGGTCTGTATGTGCTGGTGATATAAGTGGTGACTATAGGTCTGTATGTGCTGGTGATATAAGTGGTGTCTATAGGTCTGTATGTGCTGGTGATATAAGTGGTGTCTATAGGTCTGTATGTGCTGGTGATATAAGTGGTGACTATAGGTCTGTATGTGCTGGTGATATAAGTGGTGTCTATAGGTCTGTATGTGCTGATCATATAAGTGGTGTCTATAGGTCTGTATGTGCTGGTGATATAAGTGGTGTCTATAGGTCTGTATGTGCTGATCATATAAGTGGTGTCTATAGGTCTGTATGTGCTGATCATATAAGTGGTGTCTATAGGTCTGTATGTGCTGATCATATAAGTGGTGTCTATAGGTCTGTATGTGCTGATCATATAAGTGGTGTCTATAGGTCTGTATGTGCTGGTGATATAAGTGGTGTCTATAGGTCTGTATGTGCTGGTGATATAAGTGGTGTCTATAGGTCTGTATGTGCTGATGATATAAGTGGTGTCTATAGGTCTGTATGTGCTGATCATATAAGTGGTGTCTATAGGTCTGTATGTGCTGATCATATAAGTGGTGTCTATAGGTCTGTATGTGCTGATCATATAAGTGGTGTCTATAGGTCTGTATGTGCTGGTGATATAAGTGGTGCCTGTGACTTTAGGGTCTTGATCTGCAGATGTCAGGATTGTGCGATGGGTCTTGTCCTGATGTGCCAATGAAATCAGTAGAAAATAAAGGATCTTGTCGTGGGGTCAGGTCTTGATTTGGGGATAGGAGAAGAAGTGCTTGTGGTGGAGATCTTGATGCAGATGTTTTTGGGTCTTCATTGGCGGGTCTGATAACTAATGTTGGTTTCGGATCTAGATGTGGGTGCGGTAAATGGTATATGAACATGTGCACATGGGGCTCCTTGAGAAAGCAGCACAGATGACACATGGGTGACACCCGTGTGCTGTCCGCGCCCTCATACATTTCAATGGTGGACAGGAATAGAACCTGCACTGCGGTCACACGGTCGCGTGTATGGGGCCATAAGCTAGCCCTACAGGTCGCGTGCACGTAGCTTACATCTGGGTGCCCATGTCTGTCACTTACGTCTCGTGGATTTGGGGCCAGATTTGGATTATCGGACATAGGGCTACATGGGATGACGTGCGGCCCGCGTTACCTGTACGGATCCTGAACTTCTCCTAAGCAGCGGGTATAGTCTTGAGACGTCGTCCTCGGCGGATCTCCAGGTCACGTCCTTCACCCCAAAATACCTACAGGATCCTAAAGCTGAGCAGCAATGGTAAAGCAGAAGTCACAGTGTATGCTGTATCTAGTGTAATGTAACAGCTCCCATACTAGTGCAAGCACCAGCCACACACAGGGCAGGGCAGCAGTCACCAGGCGACACAATGCAAGCGTCCTAATATCATCTGACCATTCCCTGCCCCGAGCGATCAGCAGCAGCAGCCCCTGCACCTCCACTGTTCCTCCTGCCAGCTATCATGTGACTCCTCACTCACTTCCTCCTGTCACTTCTCCTTCTCTACAACAAGACCGGAAACCGGAAGCCAGAGCTGGTTTCACAAGCGAGGCGTGGATAAGTCAATAGTAAGCGGCGCATCGGCTAGCCAATCGGCGGTCACTAATGCCAGTTTGCCACGCCCACACGGGCTACGTCATACGCAGTGCATGCCGGGAATTGTAGTTCTTTATACTTTCATTTTATTTTTGCGCCAAATTTCAAGGTTGCTGAAGTAAAATGATGATAGAGGGAAAGACGATGAGGAAACTAGGGAATACACTAAATAGATATCCATGTAAATAGCGAGTGGGGAGTGTTTAATACGGTACATTTGTACAAAAGGGAGCCATAATGGACAATTTACAGTCAATGGTGGGAATAACATTTCCCTAAAACTTAAAGGGGTTGTTGCATTACATTTTTACAGACCCAAATAATCTCACAATTCACTGAGAGGATTGGTATACTAAAACAGAACTGTTACGTCAGATAAACATAGAGCTCAGTTCACACTGGAAATAAAAGAAGCGCGCCAGCCGAAATAAAATTATTGTATCTCTAATAATAATGTACCTCAATGCGTTTCGCCATAGCCCATCAGGAGGGTAAGGCTAAGGGAGCATTTACACGGAGTAAACGCGCATGTATTCTTTGCAAAATACATGTAAAAATACACATGTAAAATGTCATTGAAGTCAATTGGAGTCTTATTTTGCAAAAATACACGCATGTTTACTCTATATGAAGGCTCCCTTCATATAGTTGCAGATTTTGTTGTGTTTTTTTTGAGCCAAAGCCAAGAATGGCCACAAGAGATATGGGAGATGTATATAAAGTTCTTTACTTCTGCCTTCTGCTCAGTCCACTACTGGCTTTGGCTCAAAAAAACGCAACAAAATTTGCAACAAAAAAGCTGCGTTTCCACAACGTGGGGTTTTAGTACGAACCTAATGTATAAATGCGCTCAATTTGCCATAACCCGTCAGAAAGATGATATAGGAACATGAGCGTAATGTATAAATGTATGTATTAGACCCCAGTTTGGTCCCTTAGGCCTGGTTCATACCTGCGTCTGGGTTTCTGATTGGGGAGTCCGCCTGGGGACCCTCTGAGCGGAAACCTATACACGTTAAAAAGTGTTTACCTTCAGGAAACACGCGGACCCCTTAGACTATAATGGGGTCTGTGTGGTTTCCGCACAAAACATGTGGAGAGAAAAGTACTGTTTGCCGGACTTTTCTCTCTGCATGTTTCGTGCGGAAACCACACAGACCCCATTATAGTCTATGGGGTCTGCGGGCTTCCTGAAGGTAACCGCTTTTTAATGCGGATAGTTTTCCGTTAAGGGGGTTCCTAACTGGACTCCCCAAATGGAAACCTGAATGCAGATGTGAATAGGGTCTTAGTGTTCACTTCACACTTCCATGGCTACTGCCTGGGCTAGTATTTTGAGGGAATGGAGGGGTTACTAGTGGATACGCCTGGACTAAATCCACCATTCGTAGCTATTCAGACATGTATATTCTCCTGCTCTGTAGTGTCATACTACTCCATATGTAAAGCTATTTCGTTCTCTAAGTGCATATAGTACAACTCCTCCTATCTGATTAGAGACAGGCAGGATTTCGGGGGAGTTTTTAAAGCTGGATGGGTGGAAAAATATCTGCAACTAGTGGCCACAGTGAGTGGATATTAATATTAGCATACCCTCCCCCATCTAATGCTATAATGAGTATCAGCCTCGTAGGTCACAGGTTTTACTAGATTACTAATTCCATGTGTGAACACCTCACTTCCACTATAGCCCCAAAAGTGGGAGCGGTCCAGGGGCATGGCCTGGCCTTTATATAGCGAGCCATGCTCAGCTGATAGCCAAATACTGGCACCCACCTTCTGGGTGTAGTGCAGCAGGAGGATAATATTGGAGTAGGACAAGCTCTCTTTAATGGGGCAATTTTGGAGCTGTAGTGGGAGTGCGGTGCTCATGCATGGAAGTAGTAATCTCCAGGGCAGGGTGGAGGTAAACTTGTGACCTGAGAGGCTGATACTCAGTGGCCATTTGCATTATAGATGGGGGAGGGTATGCTAGTATTCCTATTCACTCATTGTGGCCACTAGTAACAGATAGCTTTCCACCCATCCAATTTTGAAAAACTCACCCGAAATCCTGCCCGTAACTAACCAGAAAGGAGGATTTGTACCATATGCACTTAAAGAACGAGATAACTTTACATATGGAGTAGTGTAAGACTACAATTACCTGACCTGGAGACTATACATGGCTGAATAGCTATGAATGGTGGATTTTATTCCAGGCGTATCCACTAGTAACTCCTCCACTCCTCCAAAATATTAGCCCAGGCAGTAGCCATTGACGTGTGACACTAGCACTATGTGATCAATCCAAGGTCTAATAAGTGCGCTTATACATTACGCTGGTACTCGTATATCATCTTTCTGATGAGGTATGGCGAACTGAGCGTGTTTATGTATTACGTTCATACTCCAGTATTATCCTCCTGATAGGCTACAGTGAAACACGCTGAGTAACATTATTAGAAGAATAGTTTTGTTTTAGCTGGCGCACTTCTTAAAGTGTGAACTGAGCTCTATTTTTACCTGAGCCTATTAGTAAAAGTTAGTTTTAGTGCATTACTCCTCTCAGTGAATTGTTGTTTCATTAAAGTCACATCCTCTATCCACCGGGGGTCGGAGGGTTGTTCTCTGAGGTCTCTGGTTCCAGGGACTTTGAAGAGCTCCAGGCGCGATGTGACGTCATCACATTGTGCCTAGTAATCCAAAAGGGGTCTAATGGTGAAGCAGGGAGTAGAGGGGGAGGTATATCCCACCAACTGGGACAGTGGGACAGGACCCTGACTCTGGGACAGATGGGAGGTACGTAATATTATCAAAAACATGCAAAAGAACAGGATAAAGACGACCAGCTTCAGCTCTGACTTGGCTAGCCTTTCATTTTAGCAGCCCCTCAATGCTTCAGAAATGGGTAGAGGGCATGGTTTTATTACAATGGGGTCTATGAGGTGTTCATGCAGATTGGACACGGCCCCTATGGAGATGGGGATTTCGCTAGATCTAGAACTACAGTGGACCCTGTGTGTTAGCATCCCATGGGCGAACTGTTCTTATGTCCCTCAATGCTTCAGAAATGGGTACAGGGCCTAGTTTATATTACAATGGGGTCTATGAGGTGTTCATGCAGATTGGATAGAATAGAGTATCATAACTACCATAGGAGAGTCACATCATCCTGTATGGCTTCTTTATTAGGTTGATTATGAATTTTACACAAGACTTTTTAATATTGGATGCAAGTAATACGGTATGTACAATATGCCATGTAATTCTGTATTATTATTGTAGGGCTGCAGAGTCCTAAGCGTTCCTGCTTGTCTTCATTACACTGTTACTCATAAGTAAGTATAATGGAGCAAAAGCGAATCTTCTTTACTTTAGAATTTATTGTCCACCTGTAGAGAGAGTCAATAGGTAAGTCCTGTCAATTAAAGACGTTCTAATTGTACATGGCTACCACCATGGGGCAGCAATAGATGATCCTGGTGTAATGCAAGGTGGTGCAGAGGGGGCAGTCAGACTGGGCCCATAAGCACTGGCATCAGTAGTGAGATTGCAGCTTCCATCTAGCCCATAAAGCAAGAAGACCCACAGATTATCCTAACCACACTAAGGCACCCGTAACCATCACTATCAAGAATTAACAAAGTAAGGGGTCCCGGACTAAAGATTGCGTTGGGACCTACAAAAATCTAGTTACGCCACTGCTCCTAGGGTTACATCTCCATTACTAAATTAAAGGTGTTTGCTGGGACTTACATATGGATGACCTACCGCAGCCTAAGGCTAGGTTACCAGTATGTGATTAGCAGGGATCTGACACCCAGGACCCCCACAGATCAGCTGGTTACAGAGACTGTAAAATTACATATTGTAGGACTGTGATTGGTGATTTCAGCCCAACCATCATGAGTCAAATGGGACTAACCTGCTACTCTACAAGTGACCAATGAATGTGACTAAGGATGGGTCGATAGGTATGTCCCGGAAAAACTTGTCAAGCTTGGGGTTCCTATGGCTCCCCTGCTATATAATGACTCAAAAATTACTCAATTATGCTCATTGACGTGGGGGATGATTGACCAAATTATTCACGTGAACAATCGTTCTTGTTGGCTGGTTCTTGTAAAACTACAGAATGATCAATGTTTTTTTTATTGCATCTTTATTACTAATATAAGAATCCTTGTGACAGAGTATTTCTCCATGTGAACAAGGGACATGCTGCTGACAATAATAAAACTGTCAGGGCAACACGGTGGCTCAGTGGTTAGCACTGAAGCCTTGCAGCGCTGGAGTCCTGAATTTGAATCCCACCAGGAACAACATCTGCAAGGAGTTTGTATGTTCTCCCTGTGTTTGTGTGGATTTCCTCCCATTCTACGAAGACATACTGATGGGAAAAAATGTACATTGTGATCCCTATATCATATATCCCTATATGGGGCTCACAGTCTACATTAAAAAAAATAAAACTGTCATACGTATATATACGCACATATTCTGCTCATGTAGCCTTTCATCTACTCACCTTATAATTGAGGTACATTATATGTCATATGGCTTTGTTCCCCTGTACAAAAAGACACAAAGTAAGGCATTTCATATTGATGCATCATCAGTGTTAGTATCAGAGTACCCCTTTAATAGGGACCATTGGCACAAAGGTGTTATCGGTGACAGCATAGTCTAATGGAAATCTCTTACATCATCCCTTCTTTAGGCCACAGGGGCTCAGACTATTTAGCATTCTGTTTGCACTTTATAGACATCTTATCTTAAATTTCGGCTATTTAATACCACCCTATATAACCCACATAATACTGCCATATATAACCCATATAATACTGCCATGTATAGTCCACATAATACTGCCATGTATAACCCACATAATACTGCCATATACCGTATATCCCAAATAATACTGCCATATATAGCCCACATAAAACTTCCATATATAGCCCACATAATACTGCCATATATAACCCACATAATACTGCCATGTATAGCCCACATAATACTGTCATGTATAGCCCACATAAAACTGTCAGGTATAACACACATAATACTGCCATGTATATCTCACATAATACTGCCATGTATAGCCCACATAATACTGCCATGGCCACATAATACTGCCATGTATAGCCCCCATAATACTGCCATGCCCATATAATACTGCCATATATAGCCCACATAATACTGCCATGTATAGCCCCCATAATACTGCCATGCCCATATAATACTGCCATATATAGCCCACATAATACTGTCAGGTATAACCCACATAATACTGCCATGTATAGCCCACATAATACTGTCAGGGATAACCCACATAATACTGCCATGTGTAGCCCACATAATACTGCCATATATAACACACATAATACTGCTATCTAGTTGGTCAAATCTTATGGACAATCCACATAATATTACGTTAACAGCCGGGGCCTCACATTACTAAAACGCAGTATATTGGGCAAGAAACATTGCATTTTACATTACCTGCAAAGTGAATAGGACTCTAGCTAATCCCATCCACACATTGCAGAAAAAAATCTGCAGCGGAAATGCTGCGAGTACAAGAATGCTCACGGTGTCCGTTACACCTATAGAGACGCTGTCCTTTACTGTATAGGTATAATAGAGTATAATATAAAGCATATTACCTGTCATGTAATAGTCATACGCCGTTATGGAGCACGACTTCAGATCCTTCACTACAAATTGTCGTTCAGCTGAAAGCGCGAAAGTCTCTTTCTTATTTTTACTGAGCTGGAAAAGACACAAAGCAGAAACTTCTAATAGTAACACGATAGGTGCCGCAAGATCTGTACATAGACGGTGAGATCTTACCTCCTGTATATAAAGGATGATTTTCCTCCCTGGTGTTTCAGTTCTTTTCACCAACGCGTTTTCCTTCAACTGATGATAAAATGATAACATGTAACTCATTATGAGTAATAAGATAATACTGTATGGAGATATTATATTACTGTATTCTTATACAATTACCTATTTGTGCCCCCTTATGGGCTACCACTCATATACATGCAAATGGGCATCAAGTGGGGACCTGCACTTTAACCCTTTAATGCAGAATCATATACATGTAAGTGATACGTGTGGGTGATCTGCCAATATTCCCATGCGGTCATGTGATTATATGATGTTCAGAAGGACGTCACCAGGAGCGGACATACCATTGGTGCAGCAGCAGAGGGGCCCGGTAGGTCAGGGGGCCCTATCCCCTTAACAGTAACTTAATATAAAGTAAGTCATGGCGTCAGGAATTACTGGTGGATTATAAGGTGCTCTATACTCCGATATTGGAAACAACGGGCCCATAACTGTTCTTGCACAGGGTTCCCCCGGTGTCGGTGTCCATTGCTGCCTTATAGCACAGCGCAGGTCCTTGACAATGATCCCGGCCTCTCCCTTAGCAGATCTGAAATCTCCTTCACATACAATACATTGTCAGACTTCCTTATTGTAACCGTCATGACGCTCCTGTTTACTCTCTTTATACTGTAGACATAAAAGTTAACTTTTTGCTTTCTGGAAACCCTCCCTGATGATGAATCCTACGTCCTGCCTGTGTGCAGGTGATACAGAATTCCCATAATTATTATTTTACATGGTCGATAATTACAATTATTATGTTCTGGTTGAAGGTATTGCAGCACCTGCACAATATAGTTTCTATTCGTAACATTGTGTCGTTGAAAGTATGTGCCCCCTAGTGGAAAGAACATCACCGAGCAAGGGTAAAGGATCCAACAGCTCCCGTCCCTCTGTCCAACAAACCTATGACTACCATACAAGTGTAATATCACAGCGCCAAGCATTAAAGGGGTGGTGTACAGTTTGGGCCCCCTAGAGAGAAGCTGAATGCTGGAAGGGAAGGCGCCAGCAAGGGGACTATAGGTAAATTGGGGTATTACATGGTCCCTATTGAAATGCATGACATTCGGGATCCTCTTTATACTCTTATTATGCTTACTTGTATAGCACCAACATATTCTGCAGCGCTTTACAGGCATTGTTGGTCACTGTCCCAAACAGGGCTCACCACCTACACTCCCTATGGGTATGTCATTGGACTAAAACCAGAATACCTGGAGGAAACTCATGTCCGTGGACAGATTCAAACCCAGGGCTACAGTGCTAACCACTAAGCCACCGAGCTGGTCGTATTTTTGGAAAATGTAAATTGATGGAGGTTTCAGAACAAGGATCCCCTCTCTATTACAGGTCGTGTGAGATACTGAAGCTTAGGTCGGATCACTTGAATGGGACTAAGCTGCCAATCCAGACCCCAGTATATCCCAACAAAACCTAACAATGGGCTTCCAGTTCTATCCAAACTCGTTCGACCCAAAATAAATCTGGGACCTGAGCCAACCAAACCCAAAACGAATCTTGAGACCCGGTTCACATCTCTGTTCAGGATTCCGTTCGGAGAGTCCGCTTGGGAACCCCCTGAACAGAAAGCTATACGCATAGAAAAGAGGTTACCTAAGGAAACCACGTGGACCCCATAGACTAAATGGGGTCCGTGTGATTTCCGCACAAAACATGCAACACTCTCCTAAGGATTCTCTTTTTTGGTACTGTGGTAAGATGGGGAGGGGACAGAACTGATATAGGAAGTAGCAAATAATTCTACAAATATTACATATAAAAGATTTAATATATATTACATAGATAATATGATATTTAATAATATGTAATATCTATTGATTAGTAAATGCAAAAATATTTACCAGGTTAGCTGCTATCATAAAGAAGAACTCCGTGTACTTTACAGATAATAATGGAATATTTGGAGAAGAAGATAATTTAATGAAGTAGTATAATGACCCTATTAGAGTAAATGAATGTGCATCCCCGGCCAAACAGGAAGACCTGACCGTGACAGGCTGCACATTATAAAACTAAACATTGCACAATTTGTCCCTGACTTGCTGTTGGGCAACTTTTTAAAGCTGAAATTTGGTTAAGAAACAACCAAATCGGAACAATGTTGCAGGAAAGTCACATTCTGGTCTATGACTGCAAAAATCTAAAAAAAATTTAGACAATCTTCATGACACTTGAGAAAAGTAACCTGGGATGGCGATGACACAGTGTACAGAGCTGTCTGTGTCTGTATACTGTATAGATTCGAAGCTGATCAGCATTCGGGTTTCCATTTGGGGAGTCCCAAGTGGACACTGATGTGAACTGGACCTAAGTCTGGAAAACCCCTTTAAAGGGGCTCTATCAGCAAAATCATGCTGATAGAGCCCTACATATGTGTGAATAGCCTTTAATGTTATATTAAATTACCCCCCCCCCCCCCTGTTTTAAAATAAAACCCTAAAAAAGAATATGATCTACTTATGGGTCGTGCACGATGAGCGGGCATTCAGGGTGTGTCTTCTTCTTCATCCACGTCTCTTCTTCCTCCGATGTCCTCCGGTCCCGTCTTCCTCCGGCGCTCGCGAACAGACACTGATAAAAAAAAGAATGGCGTGCACAGTAGCCATAGTAGAAGCCGCATGCTACTGCGCATGCGCCCAGGCCATTTTTTTTATATCAGTGTCCGCTCGCGAGCGCTGGAGGAGGATGGGATCGGAGGACATCGGAGGAAGAGGAGGCGTGGATGAAGAAGAAGACACACCCTGAATACCCTCCCAGTGTGCACGATCCGTAAGTAGTTAGCATTCATTTTTAGGGTTTTATTTTAAAACGGGGGGGGGGGGGTTTAATATAACATTTACAGTGCCTGAATAGCCTCTTTAAAGGCTATTCACACATATGTGGGGCTCTAGCAGCATGATTTTGCTGATAGAGCCCCTTTAAATTATTTCAACCCATATCTATCTATCTATCTATCTATCTATCTATCATGTAAATCGTATGATAAGTCTCAGTGACGCCTCACTTACCTTTTCCAAAGATTCTGAGTTTTCCTTGAAGCCAGACGGCAGCTCTATCTCCACGAGGACCATGTTTGTTTTATTCCGTTCTCCTGTGTACCTGCAGTGAGCCCATACACATTAGTAGTCGCCTAGAGTTTTAGATAACTATGCTATATTATATTTATTATAAGCATTATTTAAATTGTGGTTGTGTTTAAGTGATTATCCATATAAAGTTCTATATTATTCCAGATCCAGATTCCCCAGTCACTAGAGCACACATTATAGGCTGACATTTACTATTTGTGGTATAGGCGGTTTGCTGTGTAGACTGGGGCAGAGTTTACATCTTTACTGCCAGGGAGCCTAAATAAGGCTTTATAGCAGCACTAGGCAAACAGATAAGGCTACTCCCCTGCTCATTCCTGATGTCTGAGTGAGGGGCTAGTCACCGTTTTCCTAGGAACACTTTTCTTCCCATTAACTCCAATTTATTACAGTCTCTACAAGCATGCATAGCCTTTAAGGAGGATTCCTTGTCTTATAGGCATAGCTCCAGGGGCGTAGCTATAGGGGGTGCAGTAGGAACAGTTGCTATCGGGCCCCACACCCTGATTATTAATTATAGCACATAAGATATACCCCTATTCTAAATGATACAGATTTCGTATAGGGTCCAGGAGCTTCAACTTTCGCCTCTTCCCTGATTCCATCATAGAGGCAATTTTTTCTTCAGTCCCCACGCTTCTTGAGCAATCAGTGCAGTTAGTTTTGCTAATTATGCTTTCTACTGTCAAAGAGGTGATCCTGGACCACAACAAAAAGGTGACATGAGTCTTGTTCTGATCAAAGGGGTTGTCCAACTTCCAAAAATTATTTGCAAATAAATCCACAGCAGTGCTAAATCCTCACTGTTCCCTTCTGCACCCTTTCCTTGGCTTTATATTTCTTGCTGCTCCTTGTATCAGTGTTATTTACATCCAGTGAATCTGTGGACAAACTACATTTCCCATGATTCATCTGCCTTCTCCAGTCTCCTCTCCAATAATTCACAAGTAATAAATCACTCTCACATCCGAGGTCTTGTGCTGGATGTGATGTTTCATTTGCTGGCGGAACTGCTCACAGGGAGGGGTAGTGAGTTTGCAAACAAAACTTCACTATCAGATCATTGACCGGAAAATAAATTGATGCCGAATTTAAACAGGACATACATTGGGAAGTGTTTTGTATAGATGCATCTTGCTATTTGGCCCATATTTTTTGCAAGTGTGTTTCTGGACAGTGTGAGAGAGCTGAGAATCACGCAACCTTGTCTGCTTCTGCCTGAGACCGCCCACGTGACAGTAATGAGTCGGATTAGTGTATTAGGTACCAAAACTTTGTGTATAATCCCACCAAAACAACATCATTGACTTTTTAGTAACCTTCTCCAACTTACCTTACAGAAATAGTATAGTGTAAGGTACATTTCGATTTATCGGTGCTGTCTGCCACAGTCATGTTCATTTGGATTTGGAAGAATGAACTGACCTTTTTGGGGTAAACGTTGTATGTCAAGGCCACCTATTGTAAGAACATAGAATAGAAATGGTTGCGATGTATCTTTACAATTACATTATATTGGATGACCATATAGACAGTACGTAGAACTAAACCTCAACCTTTACCTTTAAGAAGACACAGCCTTCCCCCTTAACTTGCACCTTGTATTCCCCAGGCAACTTTTCAAGACGCTTCTTCTGAACAAGGAGCCGAGTTTTTTCCTCCACATGGAAACCGTGCTCCATTTTCTTTCCACCTGAACTGAACAATATCTCCAGTCCTCCTTGCTTACTATAGGTTTTCTTGCAAAAGAGAGCGAGAGCCTGGAACGCAATCACCGTATCCTGCTCAGAGTGAAGACACACTTTTAGCGTCCAGTGCGGATCACCATTTCTTATATCATTATCAAATACCAAGGATTAAAATTGACTACCTGCGTGTTTGCAAAGCCTCCATGTGGATTCTGTTGGTTTGCTATCCACTTAGCAATACAAGACGCCTCAGTAATGTCTTCCTTTGTTAGGTTGTCCGAAGATAAATGAGCTAAAAGTATATAGGATGCCATCTCCACCTCATCTGAATTGGGTTGAGACCACAAATGGTCTTTGGTTGGTTTTGATGGGTTTGCTGGCCAGTGGGTTTGTCCCCCTATAAGAAATATCAAAGTCAACGCCCACATATACATAAAGTATCTAAGGTCTTTAAAAGGGGCAAATACTATTCTAATCCTTGATCTTGTAATACTTGAGTCTGTATGGCACTGATGGTACCCTCAAGCTTGATCCAGATCAGGGTGTCTACCTGGAATATCTAGGATCAGTAAGTCACAATTAGAGATGGGTGAACGAACTGGTACCAGGATGGGTTTGACCCAAATATTCAAAATTTGTAGTTTTTTTTTTCCAAAATGGAACAAATGGAGATTCTTCTCAGGTGAATTAAAATGGCCACCACATTACTCTGGGGTATCTTCAAACCCAGTGTATCATAGATGGAGGCCCAGAGAAGGTGATTTTTTTTTTAAATCATACTCGCCTTCCCTCACCTCTTTTATGTCTACTCGCAATGTCCATTGCTCTCCTGGTAACATTATTCACCCGGGGTCACTGCAGAGGATTGTGATTTGGCCACTAGCAATGACATGGCATGCTGTTCGGCATGCCCATGTCACCGCTGTGGCCCAATCACAGACCTTAGCGGTGACCCTGAGTGCATGATGTCACTGAGGAGGTGGAGAGAGAACCTGAATGCCAAAAAGAGGTAAAGGAAGGTGGGCCTTCATCTATTATACTCTGGGATCTGAAGAGAACCTGAATATAATAATGTCACTTTAACTTTGACATAACTTTGGCTGTGTTTTCCTTAGAGAGGTAAAAATTGGATAGATAGGTTCCTAGGAGCCCTGACAGTGTCATACACTATGTATTATAGATAGGTTCCTAGGAGCCCTGACAGTGTTATACACTATGTTTTATAGATAGGTTCCTAGGAGCCCTGACAGTGTTATACACTATGTTATATAGATAGGTTTTTAGGAGCCCTGACAGTGTTATACACTATGTTATATAGATAGGTTCCTAGGAGCCCTGACAGTGTTATACACTATGTTATATAGATAGGTTCCTAGGAGCCCTGATAATGTCCTACACTATGTTTTATACATAGGTTCCTAGGAGCCCTGACAGTGTTCTACACTATGTTTTATAGATAGGTTCCAAGGAGCCCTGACAGTGTCATACATTATGTATTATAGATAGGTTCCTAGTAGCCCTGACAGTGTCATACATTATGTATTATAGATGGGTTCCTAGGAGCCCTGACAGTGTTATACACTATGTATTATAGATAGGTTCCTAGGAGCCCTGACAGTGTCATACATTATGTATTATAGATGGGTTCCTAGTAGCCCTGACAGTATTCTATACTATGTTTTATTGATAGGTTCCTAGGAGCCCTGACAGTGTTATACACTATGTTTTATAAATAGGTTCCTAGTAGCCCTGACAGTGTCATACACTATGTTTTATAGATAGGTTCCTAGGAGCCCTGACAGTATTCTATACTATGTTTTATAGATAGGTTCCTAGGAGTCCTGACAGTGTTATACACTATGTTTTATAGATAGGTTCCTAGTAGCTCTGACAGTGTTCTACACTATGTTTTAAGCTAATTTAAGGTGTGATTCATACGGAAATTGTTTGACATGAGACTCTTCTTAGATCTGAGCCATCGAGTCTGAAATGAAACAAATCCTGTGAGGTTCACCATCTGTAGTCACAATCAACATTAGATTAAAGTTTAACTTGAATTCCCTCCATTGCTGGACCTGGCCTCACCTTGTATCCAAAGATGCAGCTCATCCTGGCACAGGTAAAAAGTAAAAATACAGGACATGTCGTACTACTTTATACTGTACATAGGCGCTACTAGTCAGCCAGGCAGTGCGTGCACGTCACTAATACAGGGGTTTTGCAGTGACTATATTGATTTGTAGGAACCTCCAGCCAAGCATTGTATGCTGAGTCTGGTTACAAGTTACAATAGTCCAGAAAAGTCCAATATATTGTATCCTGAGGCCATTGTAACTTGACGGACCAGTGGCTAATAAGTGATGGAAAACCAGTGTAACACATTCTGATGCCTAAGAATTCGATATTTAAAGAATTGTGGAAAGTATTAATAAGTCTCTATTTTTCAGCACCATCATATGTTCACCTTCTTTTATAGCCTTCTCATGTAGTTCCCGCAAGAGGGAATCCCTTAGTTTATAGTCTTTAGACAAGGTGAAGGTATACGTAAGCATCGACTTTGTATAATCGCTGTCCACTTTGTCTACATTGTCACGTAGATACTTAAGGGACTGTTCTACCATTTCATCCTGCAAGATATAACGCATAACATCAACATTTACCTACAGAAGATAGAAGTAATATAGCAATGAGGCAAATCCTAATGACTTCATATGGTTAGCAAACAGAATGTAGAGTATAGATGAGCGAGTACTGTTCGGATCAGCCGATCCGAACAGCACGCTCCATAGAAATGAATGGATGCAACTGGTACTTCCGCTTTGACGGCGGCCAGCCACTTAACCCCCCGTGTGCTGGCTATGTCCATTCATTTCTATGCGAGCGTGCTGTTCGGATCGGCTGATCCGAACAGTACTCGCTCATCTCTAGTAGAGTACATACCTCCAGCTTAGTCTCGAGTAGAGCTATGGCGGTATATGCATTTAAAGACATTTCATCATTGGCACCTCCCTGGGGAAAAGAGACATTTTTCATGTTGTTATTTCATGGCCCAATTCATCTACGTTACACTATTTAGTAGACATGTTCTAGAATCTAGATAATAACCCAGGTACAATGGTATAGCAGCTACTTGTATGCAACTATCTAATATCCATTATAATAATCATATACTGTACTGTAGTCTGTATAGGTTCTATATAGCTTATTTATCCACTATAGACTAGTCTCTCACATTTCCATGACTTAAAGGGGCTTTCCAGTCCCAAATTGAATTTTTATACTGATGACAATGACAAAAATATGGAATGAGCTTTTATCACTGAGACTCAAGGTGCAAGATTGGAGCATTGTGACGTAGGGGAGTTGGTTGCTGCTCTTCCCCAACACCCAAAAGGGTCAGTTATATGTACAAGGACAAAATATCACTTATGAATATATTTTTGGTATGTAGGAGGAAACCCACGCAACCCACGAGGAGAACATGCAAACTCCATTCAGATGTTGCCCTTGGTCGGATGCAAGGCAACAGTGCTAACCATTGAGCCACCATGGTTCCCACCTATACACAGGATAAGTCATCGGTATCTGATCTATTGAGTGTTTGGACCCAGTACAAATCAGCTGTTCTAGCAGCTTCTGGATGTTTTCGTTTCGGTACAAAGGTTCCTCCACCACATGGCTGTCATTGTCCTTCAGCTTGGCCAGTTGTAACCTATGACGGAACCTGGGATGAATGGGCTGTCCATCTTTTGGGAGATGGAGATGCTCCTTGTAGGTATAATAGATGGGGAACTGAATGTAAGAACATAAATATAAAGATATCTCACCTTAATAGAGGACTTAAAGAGTTTGCCCCTGTTTTTGAAGCTACCACTGGGCTCTTGATTTTCTTTGAGCCACGCAGCAGTATCCCTAATGTATTTCTTGTCCACGTGTATGTAACGGCTAGAGGCATGAAAACCCTTCATAACAAAAGCTGACAACCTGATAAAAGGAGAATTGAAAAAGTTGGAGATCGGGCTGAAGATGTGATGTGAAGATGATGATTTATAGCTGACTCACCAGGTGTTACCAGAACCATCTCTTTCTCCGAACGTACTGAAAGATCCATCTTCTCTGCGGTATTTCAGTTCCCTTTGAAAACCTGGTAGAATATGATGGAGAATATGGTCACCTGGTATGTCTCTGCTCATGTATCTCCTGACATCGGAACACTTGGTTCCTTTTGACAGGAACCCATGTTTTCAACTTACCATGTAAAATGTAACCAATTCCCTTTTTCTTGACCTCTTCTGTAAGTAGGTTTACGCTTTCCATATAGTCCAAGAGGTAGATATTAGGGACGAATCTGCACATTATTTGCTCTCCGCAGCCACTTGGAAGTTCAAGCAGATTCTCAATGCCTTGAAGTGCCGGCCCCATTATATCTCCTGGGAGAAACATAGGGTTAGAATATAACTTGAAGACTAAAATGAGAACATTTGAGCAGTGGAGATCTTATATCGCAGACAAGGCAATGAGTTATGGCTGTGGAAGACTTGATCTACCTAAAAATTTTAGGGACTTGTTTCCATCTGCAACAACAAGGATACTAATACTGGATGTCAAGACGTATGCTACTAGAGCCTGCAATAAGGACTTACATACATATTTCTCCGAGATATCAATTTTTAATGTATTTCATCTTTATATATCAGTTATATGTTATTTATTTGCCTTACCGACTACAGAAAGTATGGCAACGGCAGAACCTGGCACCGCGTCAGGCGGCAACTCAACGGAAATAGTGTCACTGGAAAGGGTTCCTAAAAAAATGGTGATATAGGTGAAGTTAGCTCAAAATATTGGATTAGCTTGAAGTATTGATGACTTTAATATTATTTTTGAAGAATGTGTTATATATAAGTCATGGTTGGCGAAACACTGGGTTTTCAATGATACCATGTTAGGCCCTATTCACATCCGCGTTCCGGTTTCCGTTTGGGGAGTCTGCTTGGAATGAAAACCTATACGCATTAAAAAGTAGTTACCTGGAAAACCTGCGGATACTATAACGGGGTCCGTGTGGTTTCTGCTCAGTTTCCTCATGAAGCATTCGGAGAGAAAAGAGCTGCAAGCCTGATTCATGCAGAAACTACACGGACCCCATTATAGTCTATGGGGTCCATGTGGTTTCCTTAGGTAATCGGTTTTTAATGCGTATAGGTTTCCGTTCGGGGGGTCCCCAAGTGGACTTCCCAAACGGAAACTCGAGTGCAGATGTGAACCGGGCTTCACTAAATGAATCCTACTATTACATAGAAAGGTGAAAGCAGATTTTGATTATCATCAGTTGGGCAGATCTTTTCATTCAACATCACATTGCCCATCTGATGAACTGTCCAAGGTGCTGAAAAATTTTGCTATAAAAGGCATATAGCCAGTTTATTAGAGACCCCTGCCCTTACATGATGGGAGCTTTCCAGTATAGAGAACAGTATTTTATCAAAGGGTGAAATTTGAAATACTGTCCCGTAGTCAGTACATTCTGGAAGAAAACTTTGCCGATTGGCAGGGACTCCAAACATCATAGATAGCTATCGGAGTATACGTCCCGGCATTGTGTTCAGGCTGGTAAATATTGGATGAAACTTGGTTGTGCGAATGTAGGTAACTTCTAGATAGCTTCTATTCTGCCTAGGTCCATGATAAAGAATTGGTTATTATACTGTGAATTGCCGATAAGAATACTATACCTCCACCGCAGAGAATGGAATTATGGGACAAAGTCATTGGTATGCCTTCCGCCTGTACAAAGACATAGAATAAATAGGGTTTAGAAAATGAGACAAGTACGCAGATAAATCCCAGCTAATTTCTTTTGTTCCTAAGGTGGTCGTAGCCATGAGATAAGTCACCAGCCATGCTCCTGATTGATCGATGGTGAGATCGTCTACATGTCAATCCTACCATCAGTACATCTATCTATGCTACCTGATCGGGAGGCCAGTTTAGGAAACCAAATGCAAAGAGTGAGCTGAAGATAGTGCGGAGTGAAATAAGGACACTGAGCTTGGATTAGACCTTAATCTTTTAACTACTAGGGCACACTCATAATCCAATTCCCAGGGCTAAATTTTGAGCCAATGCAGCTTTCGTTGAACGGGCTCCGATTCCAGTTCTTGTGCACTGAAATAAACCTTGGCGCCTCTTTTACACCATCCCAAAATGTTAGTCCATTGTAGGCAGGAAGGTAATAAAAGCAGTACAAACAAAGACAACTACATTTGTTTACCATCAGAACAAATGGACTTCATCCTAATGATACATAGTAATGGACCTGAATTCAGTAAGTGTAACTTTTTGCCAGTGGTTGCTCAGATGGGTCAGTCAGTTACCAATGGACTTCCTGCAATAAATAGTATTTTTGGTCCTCCAGAGCAATTGTTGTGCTTTCCAGTTGCTCTTTGCTATGGTCTTGAGCAGGAACCCGTCTATTAGTCTTGGCTTGTCCAGTGGGCAACCCTTTAAATATCGTCATGTGTCAACCGCGTAAAGTCATTGGGAGACGCTGGAGATATCCTCTGTGCCAGTGAAGGATTTACCTAATTTATGACGCACATCAGATGAATGTGGTCCAAAACTGGTGATGGTGGTGGAACTGGCCAGCCATTTAATGTATATGGGGGTGATGGTAGATATTGGGGGGAAAAGGAATCGGGCATCTTGGATTTCAACTTGCCATTGTTCCACTTAACCTAAATTTTTTCTCCTTGCCTCCACTTAGCTGTGTATACTTGTATGCATGTCGAAGAGTTGTAAGAAGGAGTCCGACAACTATCTAATGCATATGACCACCTTCATAATAATTTATCAAGCATTTGCATCTTCTCTGTATATATTAGCCATATGAATTGTAGCATCATGTATACACTTACTAACCTTAACAAGTACAGTCTTCATGACGCTGTCTGAGGATCCGCTGTAAGGTACAATTGGCTGCTGTCCATCACATAACTCCTTAGTGTCAATGGCTTCAACACTAAACTGAATTTCAGCTGAGCCTTGAGAGAAAATTACAAGGTAACATACGCATAAGAACATATGAAGTGTAGGGTCTCCATAGTCCATCCCTTTGTTATTCTCCTTGGAAATGGATGAATAAATTAACAATCGGGTGTTCCTAATCTTATCAGCTGCATGGGTCTCTACACATCCAAGGGAAATGGGAATATCCAGTAGTAAATGTATGCATCTGTATTCTAAAACATATAAGTTAGATAGGCTAGACCTCTTTCTGTGGCCTCTTGATAAACTTGGTGAAGATTGGAACTGACATTGTAAATAGAGTCCTCCCTTATTGATCTACATTGAGCCGTGTAGTACTTGCCTAAAGCCGGCCATATCTTAGATTTCACACGGCTGTCATGCCGCCATCCAATTGATGATGGGATCGTTCATGGGAATAATCCCTCTCTCAATATTTACCACCAAACTGATCCATTGGGTTGGGGGGCAGTTTAGTTGTTCAAAAAAATCCCATGAGTCTAAGCAAGTTGGCCGATCATAGGCTAAAACCAACCAGTCTTGCCCAACACTGGTATTTTTCGGCTTACAGCCGTCCAAAAATTCCCAGCATGGCCAGTATGTTTTTGATTTCCAGCCAAATGATCCCAAATGATCGTTTTCGGCGTCTTTCTTCGGCCATTTCTTCTGATGAAAATCTAATGTGTGCGGCTGACTTACGATTCACATTGTTCAATCTGAAACAATTTTGTAGTTTGACAGATAGTTACCTAGACGCAGAGCTTTAGCATCCCATGTGAAAACTACAGTCTGTTGTGGTAAGAGACATCGTGGCATGTTGCATTCGGGACAGTCATCCATCTGCAGATCTGGAGATTCCTTAGTGTTGAGTTTCACCTGCGTATTGACGGAAAAGGCATAAACAATAATAGATTATATATAGAGATGAGCGAATACTATTCGAAATGGCCATTTTGAATAGCACGCTCCCATAGGAATGAATGGATGCAGCCGGCACACAGCTGGCGCCGGCGTCCGGCCGCTTAGACCCCTGCGCGCCACTGCGTCCATTCATTCCTATGGGAGCGTGGTATTCAAAACACCCGTTTCGAATAGTATTCGCTCATCTCTAATTATAAACAATAATAATTCATAAATGGATAGTACAGGTGAATATAAGAAACTTTGTGATTCGAATATCTTGTTTAGGAGATCTGTTTACTTCATCAATTACTAAGCTGTTCTCCTGCTCCTTATCTTTGATAGGACTGCTTGTTTACACTATATTTGTCACCGTCTGCAGCCTCACTTATAGAGGGAGGAGTAGAGAATAATGGATAATTGATTTATTGCCTCATTCTGTGTATTATCAGCCTCTTACCTACAACCTAGCAATGTTAAAAAATCAAAGAACAGCAGAGCAACAATTACAGCAGCAATTATTTGAGTGTCTTTTCTATCCACCTCCCCTCTTCATAGTCTAATATGGAGAAAGTAACTGCATGGAAAGTGGAGAAGAAAACAGATTTCGTTAATAAGGTATGTTACAAAGTTTCTTATACTCATTTGAACTATTCATTTATGAAAAGTTGTTTGTAACTGGAGGTATACTGTATTTTAAAGGGAGTCTGTCAGCAGTAAATCTGTTATAAACCTAAGCCCTGTTCCTTATAGAGGTGAGTCTGAAGTTCCAAGTATACCTCTATTATATGGCTTTGGAGATTCATTGTCATGTCAATTGTAATTTTATTCATATGCAAATGAGGGAAAAGGATGTTTCAGGAATGCCTTAGCGTACTTATACTTTGGTCTCAGGTCTAGATTGAATACAATGTTGATTTACGTTAAATTGGGGCTCCAGGGCTGAGTGCCAGAGGCATATTTGGAAACTGTATTATGCATACTAGCCATCTTTTTTGAGAAGACCATTTTTTGTGGTTGTCTCAAAGAAGTTTCATTGTATGTGCCACAAAACCCAAACCTCCAGGGGTTCTAAGAATCTTGACAAACATTAGCTCACCTTAGAATACCATTCTTGGTTCAGTAGAATTGTGGGATTTCCAGGTATACAGATGCTATAATACACCTGTCTTAGGACATATCAGAGGCTTATACACTGATGTGTGCTCTACTTACCATCATTGGACTGGACATGTAGTTAAAGACAGTAGCTGAAAGGGAGAACATCTCTCCTTTGATGACAGAATTAGGAAATCTCACATCAACAAAGAAGGGCTGGAATGATGTTATGGAGTTTGTATTGGCAATACCCAATCCTCTGTCCCCCATGCAGTATGTTGTGATCTTCCACTCAGTAACGGTATCTGGTAATTGCACTGGTAGTGCTATATGACCAGAAGAGCTGGAATTGCATGAGAGACATCACTAAATATTGTTTGTGACTAGGCATCAATAATCTTTTAGATCAGGTTGTTACAATTACTATTAGCAATACAAGGCAAGACCTTACCCTACTTGTAGCAGATCCCAGATCCAGGTCTCGGGAAACATTGTCCGAATTTTGTTTGTAAGCTCAGATACACTAAGTGATACGTATAGAACGTCGTCATCAAAGCCATCCACATGGATTACATCTGGGAACTCTGAAAAAGAGTATTTTATATCAAATATTTTCTATGTATCTTTACTTAATTACTACCATTGACTTTTTTGGAATAGTGTTAGGGCTAGTTCACATGGGGCAAAATGGTCAGGTTTTTTATGCGGAATCCGCGTCAAAATCCTGCTGCCTCCCATTGAAATCAATCAGGGGCCACACGGTGGCTCAGTGGTTAGCACTGCAGCTTTGCAGCGTTGGAGTCCTGGTGTTCAAAACCCGCCAAGGGCAAAAAAACAAAACATCTCAAGGAGTTTGTGTGTTCTCCCCGTGTTTGCGTGGGTTTCCATCCCATACTCAAAAAAAAAAGACATACTGATAGGTAAAAAAATGTACATTGTGATCTCTATGTGGGGCTCACAATCTACAAAAAAAAGGAAATCAATCAATCAAAAGAAGTGAGCTGCCCTTTCTTCAGGCGGATTCCGGATTCAGCTGTGGCATCCGCCTTGTGACACCACCCTCTGGACTAGGCCCATTCATTTGGACCTAATCCCGGATCGGGATGCTAGTGCACTGCAGCCGCGGTGGAATGTGGTCATGCGGAACCCCATGTGAACTAGCCCTTAGAAAATTCCATACTATTCTGATCAGTGGGAGCCTGACCTCTGGAATTCCCTCTTTGACTGTTGGCTACTGACCACCAGCTTAGTCTTACTGTGCTCCCCATTTTCCCCTTAGGAACCCCTGGTCAAAGCCCCCACCTCTACTCCTCTTACTTTTTGTTGCCGATATGGCTCCAATGTGGTGGGATCACAGGACCCTTCTAGTTCAAGTGATCTAATGATTGCAAATTCAAGTCCAATTGGGAGGGCTTAGGGTCCATTCACACCAAGTTTTTCTGGTGAGGATTTTGGCACTGAATCCGTGTCAGAATCCACGTGGAAAAAACGCCTTCCCATAGAGTTCTATGGGTTTCACTAGCTTTTTTTTTCTGCTAGTGGAAAAAAAAAGATTCCTTCAGGCGAATTCCACCTACAAAAACCAACGCAGTCAATGGGAAGCGGAAAACCAGAATTAATTTGCATACCGACGAAAACTGGATAATATACCGAACGGCGGCGCGGAGAAGACATCTAAAGGTAGGAGAAGAAATAGCCTTTCTTAAGGCTATTTCTTCATGTTAGGGACAAAATAAATGACTTTTAATGATACCATTATGAAGTACAAATTGTTCCGCAAAAAATAAGCCCTTTGTGAATGGTAAAGCAAAAATGTTATGGCTATTGGAAAGTCGAAAGTAAAAAACGGAAATCAAAAAATAGCTGTGGTGGGAAGGCTACTGACATATCCTTAGCATCTGTCGTTAATATCAGATTTATGGGTTCTGAATCTTGGCAGACGCCATGGGGTGACGGAACTAGCACAACTTGGAATACTGTGTAGGAGCCAGGAAAGTCACTATAAGCTAAATCCTATGTAGATTAGCGATTGATGGCGTCCTATGGTTGTAAATGACACTTATAGGCCCACTACTGAGAACCCCCATATTCCCCTGATCATGTGTTTTAAGAAAGGATGTCTTACCGAAAGGTCGTGGTAACTCAAAACCAAAGCCACCATTCATTGCTGCCATCCCTGGTAACTGTCGACACTGCGATGGCTTTTTCATCTGGGCATTTGTGATGGCTTTTATTGCAATATCCTTAGGGAAAAAAATGCATACCCCTTGTTACTGGCGATGACATTGTTGACTAGTGTGTACATGTATCTGCTGCTCTCCTATTATTATTCGCTCCAGAATATAGACAACTATCTGGAGTTAGAAGCATTATAGCCTTGTCATTCTCATTTATCCAGAATGCTCTACGTTGAGAAGGATACAGTTCTGTTCACACTGCCAATATGCTTTCTGATCTTAAAGGGGTATTGAAGTAATTTCAAGCTGTTTAGGAAATATCTGGTTTATTGGTGAAGGTTCGACCACTGGCATCCACCATAAAGACAAGAATTGCATCTAGTGGCCATTCCACTTATTTTCCATGGGACTGTTGAATATGGTTGAGCTCTGTGCTTGGCCCTCCGTTCTGTAGATACTATGTGCTCCATTCATTTAATCTTGTGATTTTTTTTTTGATTTTTTTTCTTGGGGGGGGGGGGGGGTCCTACCACTTTGGTAGCAGTACCCTATTTAAAAGATAGGGGATAGCTTAAATTTTCTAAATACGCTTGGACCATTGGATTTAATGGCCTATTGTTTCTTTTTCACCACTTAAATCTACTACTACAGTAGAATCTCCCTTTATACCTTGACCAGTTTGAAGACATCATGAGATTCTTCATTCGGAATGTTATAGGATCGCTTCTTGCGGCTAAAGGGACCAAAGAAGCCATAGTTTGGGGTCCAGCAAACAGGTTCCTCTTCCTGTACTCGATATGGGTATCCTGGTTGATTTCTTTCTAAAACAAATTTGTAAACCTAAAAGAAATGTAAAAGAACACAATGGGGATGGATTCTCCAGCTTATAAGCTTGCAAGCATTTTAAGACATAGACAAGTCAAGTGCCATATACTCTTATAGAAATCATAAGTATAAGACGATATATTTTCCTCAATATAAACAACCCCAATTCCAAAAAAGTTGGGACGTTGTGTAAAAGGTAACACATATCATAGAATACATATGGATCATGAGCAATACATGATATCCTCAAAACAAATCCATGTGACCAAGGGACAAGGCTGACGGCCAATATGGATGCTGGGACTGCAATGAATGGACAATGTAAATCATGGAGTGAATATTTCCATATAGCATTGCCCGTCAGCATAGTTCGCCGCCGTCTTCTCTTAGCCAATGCTCATTTAATATTCATGGAAACAAAATGGAAGACTGTTCAGATGGACAGATGAATAAAAAAAAGTTAATTATGGAACCCATGGATGACGCCATGTCGTGCGGACTCAAGAGGAGAGGAACCCTCCACCTTGTTATCAGCACACTGTTTCATGGTCTTCACCTCTGATGGAATGAGGGTGCGTTAGTTAGTGATTATGACATGGGCATATATGTAGGTGGAGGTTTTAGAACAATATATGTTCCCATCCAGACTACGTCTGATTCATGGAAGGCCTTATATATCTCAACAAGACAATGCTAAACCCCATACTGCGTCCATCACAAAAGCATAAGCTTGGCAGAAGAAGAGTCCAAGGTGGTGAACTGACCACCAAAACTTTACCAATTGTGCATTATGATGTAAAAAATCCGGCAAAGAAGACCCAAGACTGTTGAGCACCTACAATCCAACATCAGACAAGAATGGGACATTCCTCTCCCAAAACTAGATGCCAACTGTTTACGACTGGTGTCCTCACTTCCAAGATGTTTACAGAAGAAGAGGAGGTTGGACACAATGGGAGACATAGTCCTGCCCCAACTTTTTTGGCATAGGTTGTTGACATGAATTAAGAGATGGAAAAGGGTCTAACTTTCACCTTCTGACTATGGACTACGAGGGCTGTGAAATTCCATCATGGTGCACATGGCCTGGAGCCAAACTTACCTCATCACGAGAGATTTCTGTTTCTGGTCTCAGGAGCATGACACCTTCATCCACCGCTCTCACCGAACACAAAGATCCGGGATCTGCATTTATGTGTAATGTAACGGCTGACCCTGGGGATGCTTTTTTCTCGGAAAGGCCCACCGTAACCTGGGATAGATAGAGAATATGACTGCCATATTGCCAAATATATCTGTACAGCGGGTAGAGAATAGATAGTGAGGGAGACTTACATTAAGGAATATTCACCTGATTATTCATTGTAAAGAGGCTCTCCAACCTGAGAATTATTGTGTGCTCTGAAGAGGACTTTTCATTACTTCCATCAGCACTTCTTTCAAAACCTTTTGTATCCTAGTTCCAGCACAGTTGGCCTGTTTTTTCCCTATCCCCCACCATTCCTGAGCAATAGGTGTTAGTTTCCGCATCTAGTATGATAAATAGTAACATTACAGTCAGGTGGGTGGTCATACAGTGAGGTTGACAGTCTGGGACCACTCACATGACAGTACCGATTGCTCAGGAATGGTGAGGGCTAGAGAAAAGTTCCAATTCTGATCAGTGGAGCAGCAAGTACTGAAAGATACCAAGAGTTGGAGTGAGTGGAGGTGGTGAAAAGTCCTCTCTGCTCAACAATGGATGGATTATCTCGTAAAGAAACCTCCTAAACTTCTTGTGACAATATCACCTTAGGGTTCCTGAAGATGGACCAATGGAATTAAGCTTATTTCAGGGGTAACTTTTTGGAAAGGGGTTGTCAAATATTCGTTGCATCACTTTACCTTGTTGTTGAAGCACTTCTCCACCTGAAACTTTTCCGTGTCCGCTGCCATTTTGCCGTCGCTGAGCATAGCGTATACGAAAACGCTACACACTGGAGCAAGGTCAGCAGTGACATTGAGTGGGAACATGACGGTGCCCATCGTCACTGGAAATAGATAATAGACAAAGCTTACTGTATACTATATAAAACCGCACTTGAATTACTAAAATTGTTTCATCATGTCTTTTTTTAATATTATTTTAATAGCACAAAATGTTACAAAAAATTTTTTAACCACCCATTGGATTTTTATGTCTGGAAGGTGGTTGCCTTGTTCTGATAGGACGTACCGGTAGGAAACTTCTGCGAACTTTCTGTCTAAAGTGCTGCGGGAAGAACCGCACATTTTTGCATTGCGATGCCACATGGGGCCTTAGACTTAACAAGAATATGGCAGGCCCAAAATGCCCCCCAAATCCATAATAGTGCTGTGTAGGGTCCTTTTATAGGAGTAGATATGTAAAGTCAAGGGATAATAGAGCGACGATGTTGGACAATGGTTCCAGAGAAGAATCAGAGTACTTGTGACTGTCTGTAGGCAAATCTGGGAACCCGTGCAAATCTCTGTTGGACTTAGGCCTGGTTCACATCTGTGTTTGGTAATCCTTTTGGAGGGGTCCCCAAACGGATTACCAAACGCAGCTGTGACCCAGGCCTTACAGGTTGATTGCATAGCCATAAAAAAAAGGTTGGGAAGATATTGTGGACCTGAACTATTCCAGTTACATAAAAAAAAATAAAAAAAATGTCAATCAATCAATATAATTGAAATAAAAAAATAGAATTTTTTAAAATCCAGAAATCATCTAAAATAAATCGTACTTATTAAAAAAAAAAAAAAAAAAGCCCAACTCCTATCTGAACCCATTTTGTCCAGTTGCATGCTCTATCCATTTTAATGGGAAAGCCATAAAAATGTAAAACATTGGCGGAATAACTTTTTTTAAAATTTCCCCATAGAAATTTGCATCCATTAAAAGTCGCAAGATATTTGCCTAAAAAATATAATTTGTCCTGCAAAAAACAAGATCCATCAGTTCTCAACATTTAGCTCATTGTTTGTATGAATTGAATGTGATGGGATATAAATACAATACCTGAGACAAAAAGGAATTGATACAAATACAACTTTCCTATGTCACTTAACAGAACTATGGGCCGATATTTACCGGAGTCTTTGTTTATTTCGACGTCCATTTCTCCATTTGCCATAATATTTCCCTTAGCCACAACCTAGGAAAAACAGAAAACCTAAATTTTAGCAACAATGCTCTAAACGCCAAGATATTGATAACCAAAAAGTAGACATACGGTAGAACAATTGGATTCTATGTAAATATTACATCGCCAAGAACTGCATGGTTAGGAACCCCACAAATCTCTCATATCAAAGATCCAGTCAGGGATTGGCTAAAATAAGAAGTGGTCATGGCGTATATCAATTTAAAGGGGAATGTCTTGTGTATTAAGTTTTAATTAAAATTTTTGGCCTTTTAGTTGTAGTTTTTTCAAACTTTTTTTGGGGCAGCCATATTGGAAACACACATTTCCTTCCTGTATTTCCTGTATACACAGTACAGTAAGGTGTTATATTCTTTATGGTAGAGAATAGAGATGAGCGAACACTAAAATGTCCGAGGTTCGAAATCCGATTTGAACAGCCGCACATTGTTCAGCTGTTCGAACAGATTTCGAACCCCATTATAGTCTATGGGGGGAAATGCTCGTTTCAGGGGTACGCAAAATTCGATAAAATTATACTTACCAAGTCCACGAGTGACGGTCGGGCTGGATTCCCCTTGAAGTCTTCTCCCGGCGCAGCGCCCCCGCGGCGTGTTCCGGCTGGAATTCACTCTGCCTAGGCATCGGGGCCTAGGCAGAGCCGACTGCGCATGCGCAGTTGACTCTGCCCGGCCCGACGCCTGAGCAGAGCCGACTGTGCATGCGAGGGCATGCCCGCACATGCGCAGTCGGCTCTGCCTAGGCCGGATGCCTAGGCAGAGTGAATTCCAGCCGGAAGACGCCGCAGGGACGCTGCACGGAGAAGACTTCTAAAGGTTAGAGAAGAACCAGCGTTGATTGGCAGAATGTATAGCATTCTGCCAATCAACGCTGGTTCTGCATCGAGCCTTAAATTTCGAACAGCTAGTAGTGTTCGATCGAGTACGAGTATTTCAAATACCGTAGTATTCGATCGAACACCTACTCGATCGAACACTACTCGCTCATCTCTAGTAGAGAAATCTTATAGAATATTATAGTCTCTGGGACCTGATGGAGTCACAAGTGTGTATACACACACAGCCTAATCTGTGTGCGTATAGTATATGCTCACATAAATTAGAAAAACTTAAAAAAAGTAATTTTATTATAAAGCCTGATTTAAATAATAAAACTTTTATTGGTGATACATTTCCTTTAAAGAGAAACTTTCGTTACCTCCAACAAGTCCCGCACCTTACAGAATTTATTAGGCATTGTTTTACTGATTCCAGCACAGTTGGAATTTTTTCTCTAGCACCCACCGTTCCTGAGCAATCATTGCTGTTAGTTTTGGTGCCTGATATGCTAATTAGGATCTGTACTGTCAAGGGGCGGTGTGTGGCAGGAGGAGCCAAGGGGTGTGATTTTGAGCTGCGACACTGGATTCTTCTGATTGGATTGATGAATCACGCCCCCTGCCTGACACCGCCCTTCTGACATTACAGAGCTTAAATAGCATATCAGGCACCAAAACTACCTGCTCTTGTTGCTCGGGAATGGTGGGGGCTACAAGTAAAATTCCAACTGTTCTGGAATCAGTGGAAAGGTTGAGGGGGTGTCAGGCAGGAGCAGACAAGGGGTGTGATTTTGAGCTCGGACACTGTCTGCCTCTGTTTGGAGCTCTGAGTCACGTCCCCTGCCTGACACCGCCCTTCTGACATTACAGAGCTTAAATAGCATATCAGGCACCAAAACTACCTGCTCTTGTTGCTCGAGAATGGTGGGGGCTAGAGATTAAATTCCAACTGTGCCGGATTAAGTGAAATGGAACAGATGATACGAAGTAGAATTAGTGGGGGTAGTGAAAGGTCCTCTTTAAGTTAGTGATAAGCTTTATTTTTGATTTAGAAAACTTAAAACTGTGGGAACAATATTGCCTAATAAATGCCCCCCGAGTGCTAATTCATGAAATTGAGCGTGCCCCATACCAGAATACTATATTATATAAAAAGTGAGAAAAGTATGACCTTACCACATAATGGAGCTCTATAGTTTCTGCTTCGAATATCACTTCACTGGATCTTATGATGTAGTCAAACTCAATCTCATGCACCTTCCCACATGACAGGGTGTGGTGAACTGGTTGGAGTTTTATGTAACTTTTTAGAACGGTGGTGAATGGATTAAGGGTTCGAAATGCATCTACGTAGTAAGGATTGAGCTGTCCATGACTTCTCTCTGGCTTCTGCTTTTGATAGGTCGCCTACGGAAGGTTGTGATAGACGTTTTAGAGTCGCAAACAGACTGTCATAATATACCAAGTTACAGTACGGTGCAAAAGTTGTAGACAAAAATGCTTTAAAGTAAGAATGGTTTCAGAAATAGAAGTTCATCTGACAAAAGAGAAATCTAAATCCCATCAATATTTGGTGTGAACTTTACTTTTCAGAGGAGGAGCCCTGGAAAGGATGATCAGGCCCCCACAGAGCCCTGATCTCATCATCATCCGGTCCATCTGGGATTACACGAGGAGACAGAAGGATTGAAGCAAGCCTACATCCACAGAAGACCTGGACTTAGTTCTTCAAGATGGCGGGAATAATCTACCTGCTGTGTTCTGCCCAAAAACTGTCTGTAAGTACCGAGAAGAACAGATGGAAGGCACAGGGCAAATGGAATATTTCAATTTCCCCATTGTTGCTACGTCAAATTCTCAGCAGATTATAGACCTCTTGTAGTCTTTACATGACACAGATGGTCAATGGACTGCGTCTTTTAGGCCGTGTTATGTGCTATATCTGATGGAATTATTTTGGAAACGTCTCAAGGAAACCATCATGACCTAGTCTTGTTGATTGGCTAGTTAAAGGGTTATCTGGCTGGGTTCTCTATATGGAATGGGTTCTCTTACCTATCAGCTAGAGCGTAGAACCGTTACAAAGATCATCTCTTATTTTTGAGGATTTAGTATATAAGTACGTTACATGGCTAGCCCTCTAGTCCCCTCTGTCCTATAACTTATGACTAGCTCTCAATGGTCTTCAAACCTGATTCCCAAGTAAACACAACAGGTCCTGTGTTTAGGATCATATAATTACTGTCTGTGTACCAGGATTGGTGACCTCTCTATACTTTGGGAGTACTTGTGGATAAGGATAGGCAAAAAACAGCTAGACCTTCTGAATAGCCCCCTGTTCCATAATGTACATTTATCTTCATGCCCCATAGTGTATGAATATATAAGGATATAGTCACACACCGTCAGATGCACTGGATATCCGTTCCATGACGTGGTGTTCAAGATAAAGTGGACTTCTCCATTCTCATCTGTCTCATACTGGTGCTCCCTTTGTGTGCTGCCATACTTCTCTGTCATATACAACGTTTGGGATTTCATTGGCGATCCGTCAGGACTTTTCAATATGAGCTAGAGAAAAATCAAATTAATTAATAGTTTAATAAGATTTTTAGTATTTTTTTTTCTCCCCATTGAATTGATATTGCGTGTGGACACTTAGCAGACAATAATACAATAATCTGAACGATCTAACCCTGGTAATAATGGTGAGATTACGTTAACGCTCGCTACATGGTGGGTGGCAGAGTTCGTTGAAGGTGTCAATCAACACCAAGGTGGCGATATTATGACAGGTTCAATGAGAACAAAAAAATTCAGAGCACTTGCCAATCTTGGGAACCCCAACCTGGCTTGGGCAAGGGAATTGCCATCTAGTAAGATGAAAGTGAAAGTCAATGGGTGACGGAATGGGAAAAATGCAAGACTGAAGATAGACTGTTGTATATCCCAGGGTAACACTTTAGGTTTTGCTAACCTGTCTTATAGTTGGTCCTTTCACTCCAGCAAATATACTATGACCTATAGATATATAGACCTATATACTATACATCACGCGATCCTTTGCAGGAAGCGACAGAAAAAAATTAAATAAAGGGAACAAATATAAGATGAGAATTATTCACAGTGGTCATCTCTAACCTTTGACATGTATCGCAAGGCTGACTTATAATAAGAATCTGACAACTCTGTGTCATCAAAGGTCACGGTAGCGATCCTAGCTGAAATGCTACAACTGGCGGTGCCGTTCATTTCCACGCCTACAAAAAAAACACAACAATGTTCATTGAATGATTTCAGCACAGTCCAGTCCTATTAATGTGACCACTGCTTGCGTTAGATAACCAATCGCAGAAGGCACCAGCCATCTGGGTGCACTCATCATTGTGGAAGGCACAATCGATCAACACAAGTATGCATCTATCCTGGCGGACCATGTTCACCCCTACATGTGAATTGTTTTTCCTCAGGATGATGGCATCTACCAGCAGGACAATGCAACGTGTCACAAAGCTCGCAGTGTACGTGCGCGGTTCGAGGAGCACCAAGATGAGTTTACTGTACTCCCTTGGCTGGCAAATTCCCCGGACTTCAACCCAATCGAGAATCTGTGGGACCACCTTGATCGGGTTGTTTGCGCCATGGATGCTCAACCATGTAACCTAGCACAGCTGGACACGGCAATGGAGTCGGCATGGCTCAACATCTCAGTGATCATCATCACAACATCCCCTCTCTTCCTGCACGTCTCGCAGCGGTCCGCTCTGCCAAAGGTGGTTATTCTGGATTTTGACAGGTGGTCACATTAATGTCACTGGACTGTGTATATATATCTGCCATTCCAGTATGGGTAAAAAAAACCAAAAGCTTGGTAACCTTACCAGTCCCATTTTCTACAAGAGTAGCATGAGCATCAAAATTCAACTGGTAGTCATAAGAACGCATGTTATAGGGTTCGGTAGATACATCCACTTCAAAACAGCCACGCTTATTTGTCTGGATGAAGAAGGAAAGTATCATTACATAGGTGACGTATGTGTGCAGCATTATACAATATTTGTGGTATCAAGTCCTATTAAAGGGATTTGTGGCCTGCCATGTGTATGTACCTTTCCTGTTACGTGCTTGTCAGTGTAACGCTGACTAGCATATTTCATTACTATTCATTAGTATGGCAACATACAGTGTAATACAAATGCTCTAAGGACCACATGTAATCTTTAGGCTAAGTTCACACGTGGAGCATGTGGGCGGATTTTGGCACCAAGAGTGACGCGGGGAGCCGCGTCACTCTCGGGTCAAAACTCGCTTGCCATGACTGTTGCGGTTGCGGCTTCCCCCTCCGGAGCAGGCTCAATTGAATGGGCCGACTCCAGAGGTTGCTGCTGCCAGGCGGACGCCGCGACTCAGCAAGCTGCAGAATCCGCCTAAAGAAAGGGCAGTCGACATGCCGCTCATGGAAAAAAATAGCCTGGCGGTCTACATAGACCACCATTGTGAGGGTGTGGACTATGACGTGGATTACGCACCATAATCCGCCCCCCTCTGTGCCCGTGTGAACAGTAAAAAAAAAAGTAAAATATTTTTGAAAATTGAGTCAATTGCAAATGTTTTCTTTATATACTGAGTCGTAAGAAAAAAAATACTTGAAAAACTCATTGAAAAATGCTGCGGAAAAAACCCAAACGCATTTTCTCCCGCATCTTTTTGGCTACAATTAATTAACCACATGGGGCCTCAGCCTTAAATAATGGGGGAATTAGTATTTACTCTCCACCGCCTGAAAAATGTATACAAATTTTAAAAATTTGTTAAAATGACAGCAAAAAATAAAGCATAAGTATAACTGTAGACAAAGCATTGGATCAGATTGTAGCCCTTATTTTTTAGGGGGCTCGTAACTCATCGTATCATACATGGCCTTTGTATTCTGTGCATATATCCTTTGGGCAACGATTTCTCATCCAATAATAGCAAATCGCTTTTCGGCATAACGTTGCTGTTATGTTTCCCTGGACTGGTTTTCCAAATGTGTATCTGGAAAGTAGAGAGAATATGTAATAAATATGTAATAAATCTGTTATTTTTGGATTATCCAGAAAATGTCTCATCCAATATCTGGCCATTTTTATCCTCCATTGTTCATCCTTATTCGTCCATTATTAACAGACATGGATGAATTTCAATGGCCTTTTTTTTTTTAAACCCAAATCCCCGATGCAATTTTAATAGCCATCAATTGGATCTCACCAATCGGCTGAGAAAAATGGAGCCATTGTTTTATACCTGGGCCATGTGGCCATCAAAAAGGCCAAAAGTAGAACATGTCCTACTTTTTACTGGTCTGTGGAAATGGATCATCAAAAAATTGGCTGCATGGGTAGCCCAATATAATCAGCCTGTATTAAAAATGGCCATTGAAGATGATGCTACAGAAGAAGCCTAATGTTGTAATTGAATTGTAACAAATGAAAATTGTGGAAACCAAAATTCTGAACGAAGTAAGTCAAAATTCTGAGAAAAAACATCGATGAGGTCTGAGATAATGAGAGGTCTGACTGTAATATAATATTTCCGGGGAGTATTTATTCACTTATCTATTCCGGCAGAATTCTTTGGATGGATACAAGGTTCCAGTGACGTCACTACCCCTTCGTCATGTGATCGGAGGTCACTGGGTTACTCCGCCCACTTCTCCTAATTAATTACCTGTGAACTCAAGGAAGGAGGCAGGGTGGAGAAACCTGGGGAGCTGAATGTTGACTCCGATCGGACGACCCGAAAAGCTTCCTGCCGGAACCCAGTTTTCAGTTTCAAAATGGCGGACACCCAAAGGTCTCCATGCATAACTGTTGTTGTAGTGGTCCGTGTCTTTGTCATTCGGGTGCTAATATGAACCTAACGTAAGTGAATAAATACTCCCCAGAAAACCCTTTAAGGATTTTTGAATTTCTAGGTATAGACAGTATCTATATAAGTGAACCTACTTGCCGCATGCTTTCATTACAAACATTTTGTCCAATAGAGTGACGACAGGAGGAAGATGAACAACAACTTCAAAGGTTGGCAATACTAGGAAACAGAATACAGTTTAAAATCATTGTTACATTAAAGAAATGTTTTTGGAATTTTGTAATGTTTATTCCACTGGACAGAAGGTCCATAGGACAACAAGGTCACATGTGAGTTGTATTCAAAGGTGTGTGAATTTTTTGCATTTAAGAACAAGCAAGTCCTATAAAGTAACAGTAATTTGAAGACAATGACTGTTCAGGGTCAATGCTGCTGCCTAAGGCCCGGTTCACATCTGCGTTTGGGGACTCCCTTATATGCATTAAAAAGTGGTTACCTGGGAAATCCACAGACCCCATAGACTATAATGGGATCTGTGTGGGTTCCGCACGGTTTCCTACAAGCAGCACTTTTCTCTCTGCATGCTTCATGTGGAAACTGAGCGGAAACCACACGGACCCCATTATAGTCTATGGGGCACACGGGTTTCCTTTAGGTAGCCGCTTTTTAATGCATATAGGATTCCATTCAGGCGTCCCCAAGCGGACTCTCCGAATGGAAACCAGAATGAAGATGTGAATTGGGCTTAAGACTAATATTTTTAAAAAATACATCCAGGGCTGAAGGCATTTTGCACTGGGGCCCTGGGACTTCAAGTTAAAATGGAATATATCCATACTTGAGTAAATAAGCCCATGCTATAGAGGTTACATTGTATAGAGTACATTTTTTTTGTATAATATTCAAAGAGAATGTCTTTATACATCGAGGATCAAGAATTGGGATACTTGCACCTAAATTATAAATGACAAAAAAACAAACAAACAAAAAAAACCCATAACCATAAGTGTAGACTATGTACTCACCAAATTCAGCCACGTGGAAATCCTGGCGGGCATGGGGAGTAATTATGGTATAAGCTCCAGGCTGTGCCTCAGAATCAAGGGGGTAGCTAATGTCTATCATGCCCTGTTTAGGTTTAAGATCGAACCATTGGCCAATACAATTCTTGTTAGGGTCCTTGTGAATTATTGGGAAACAGAATTTGAATATATCAATATCTAAATGTAAACCCAAGAAAGTTGCAAACTTTAGTCAGTAGAACCTTTCATTGTAATGTACTTACCTGGATACAATGGCCTTAGGGTTACTTACCCTAGTCTGGCTATTGGTAGAGACATCTGATCTAATTGACTTTCTACTATACTGGGAAACTGGTTTCTACTGAAACCCTATTATATTGAACAATTCCTTTGGATATCACATACCCAGATATGTCTGACTAGGGTTATTTGACCCTATATCTTCACTTGACCCCTGGTACTGCATATGTATCTGACTTCTTTACATTATTCTATGATTTTCTGGCAGTATTTGTATCATTAATACATTTTGTAATATACTTTATTAACAAATTTTGGCTCCTTTGTGTGAAATCCTGCATTTTTCCTCTTGTTTCTACATTGAGTGCTGTTCCTGGCTCTCACTGAATGTTACTGTGTATGGAATAGGGTCTGTGTAACAAATAGAGAAAATGAGGGGGGGAGGGTCACTTATATCCCGGTCATTGTAAAACGTATAAACTTGCTCTTGGTGTCTTATGAAGGAGGAGATTCTCTACATATGACCCGTACTCCATACACAGTAACATTGAGTGAGAGGCAGGAACAGCTCTCAATAAAGAAACAAGGGGAAGGATAAAGAGGTGCAGGATTTCACAGAAAGGAGACAAAATTTAGATATAGCCATAGGAGGTGCATGCTGTAGTGCGATAGATATATAACAATTTGAGATATATATCAATGTTTATACGATTACTCACCTGTATCTCCACCATGGGACACTAAATAATAATAAAAAAAAATTCCTTTAGTGATATATGACAGTGGGGGTCAATATATTTGTGCTTGTATTAAGCTTAGCAGTGAGATATCTAAGATATTTATACATATAACACATCTGAAGACACCTTTGTCATTCTTCTTCAGTGAGGTTAGGTCTAATCTGGTCCCACAGACCTATGTTTATGGTGGCAAAGTGGAAGGGACAGATTTCTGATCACATAAAGATATTTTCTAAGTGGCTTTGTTAAATGGTTTGGTTTTGGAACACTAGAGGGATAAAATGATGGAAGAAACTAGGAATAGAAAGGAGGAGATTCTATCAGTTGTAGATGATTTTACTTACGATGTCCTCTTTAGCCAAGAAGTCTCGATCCATCGTCAGGATTCGGAAATTCACTGAAAAAAAAAAAAAAAAAAAATTAAGATATTTGGTGTGTAAATCTAAAGTTGCATATTGCAGGCTTTTAACACCTATTATAGCTACTGTGAGAAGGTGACAGGCTGAGTGCTGGATTCCTAATATATCATACTCAAGTTTCTGACCTATGTGTGGTTCAGTATGGGTCTTGAGTAGGCCTCAGCCCAGGTGCGGGTCCTAGGCTCATTACTGGGCCATAAAAGGCTGCAGGGCCTGCACTTCAGGGCAGATTCTGGGAGCAAGAGGAGGCGCCTAGGTCTGTCCTGACACTGTGAGTCTGTTAAGACTGTATTGCACTATTGCTGTTTATTTGTGTTGTTGGTAGTAAGCCACATGTGCAGTTAGCACTTATTATTTAGTTAGAGCTCGGACAAGCAGGGTTTTTGTTTGACATTCTTTTGCCTAAAGTTAAAGCTGTGTTTTATTTTGCTCCTTTTGTGCCTGAAGTAAAGGTTTATTTCTTATGCTATTTTTCTAAATTAACCTGTTTGCTACCTGTTTGCTCTGACTGGTTGGGTCTGCACCACTGCTGCTACCAAGATACCTTCCCCACACTACCTATACCTATAACACCTATTGTATTATATATAGGGACAACTGATATCCAAGAGACTCAACCCTAACAGGGGCATAGCTATAGGAGGTGCATGTTGTAATGCCTAAGGAGTCCCAAAACACAATTGTCACATAAGAAAACTTTCACTTTTGGAAGTGTGCACCCTATTACAGATTTTGCACTGGGATCCACCTTCAAGTTGCGCTTGACGGGGATATTTTTTGGGCACTGCAGAACTCCTCAAGTACTACAAGAACTCACTGACAACAGCCATTTACTGAGCGCCCACTAGTCCACCACTCACCTGTCTGTCCAGCCTTGTATAAGGGTTTGTCGGTTTGAATGAACGTTGCGGTACCTCCAGCAGATGCCAGAATGTTTGTACTTTTTGATATCTGTGTGCTTGGCCCAACAAGAGACATATGAACAGTCATGACTTCTTCGCCACCTTCTGGAGGGGGCGTCTGTACAAGAGGAAAACAAGGCGAAAATATATGTGAGAGTCAAATTATCGATAATTGAAGTCTACTATTAAGATATTGTTCATCCATAGTGAACTTCACAAATGAAATTGGAAATATTTATGGCTATAAACTTGAGGGTTCTTTACCTATAACTATGGCCTGAGAGAGCAACTTTGGCCAGTGACTATTAAGCATTCTTGGACTCCATTGGTCTTGGCAAGACTGATTGGATAGTGACCACCATGCTTACTTTGGGTGGGACCATCATTTCTACAGAAGAAGAAACGAAGCACCTAAACCTAAAGACAACGGCTGATACTCTTTAAGTTTGGTGTATTCAACACCAGTCTTCATATCCCAAGCACGGGTGGAGGCAGCTCCTCCGCCATGTTATATGGCTGTGCTGAAATCTACGTCAGCTTGTAGTTGGCATAGATTCCAGTGATCGTTTGCTCCAGTCCGTAAATATTACAAGTAGTGCAACTCCCACCGGTTTACATTTTCCATGACAGAGTCCATAATAAATCTGGCCCAGTGTATTGAACAATAAATAGTTTAGATGATATTGAATAAATACCTCAAATATTACACATTTGAAAAAATGGGATTCTTTGATCTTCTTCTTCATTAGGATATTTTCTTTTACACCATACTGTAAGGTGACGGTGCACAAAAGATCCTCTCGAGCTCCATGGATATCCACACAGGCTGTTTCTTTGGAAGGATGGTGGATCTTAGCCGGAACCATTACTAAGTAACTTCTGTGGAATACAATGGATCACATTGACATGTTAGTTTCAGTACCTCGTTCCCTCGTGTCTCTTTGTACTATTAATATGTTTATCCTTCCATTCATCATTTCAGTTAATTTTCCTGTTTGGCTGGATGTCCCCATGTTCTAGCTGGTGCCACCCTGTCTCTTGTGTTCTCTGCCAGAATTTAATTAAATAACCTATTTTTGTTTAGTAGCCGTAGACTTTGTTAACCTTTCCGGTTCTGCCTTGCATGCATGCACCTGTCAGGAGACTCTAAGCGGTACAGAAAATAAAGCTTATAAGATTTTTGGGTAATGCCTCGACAAAGTTAGTTGAATACAAGACACAATCTAGTTTAGTTCCTTGGTTCTGGTGTTTGGGATGGCAGCAACAGCAGGTGTGGACATTGCCTGAAATATTACAAATTGTTCCTATCTGTAGGGATCACGTAAGTAAAAACAAAATATTCTAGTCACGTCCTTTTGAGATCAGACCTGAGGGATCAATTGTATTGTTACTATTCTTTTAGATCTTGCCTTTGGTAAATGAGCCAAATATACAGAAACTAAATATAATTTGACCAAAACAATTCATGAACTATCCACTGGATGGATGTAATGTCCATGTGATAAGAGGCAGGGGTCTTCCTCTCTCTTGAATAATGGGAGTACAACAGTTGGACCCACACAATCTAACACTTGTCTACCCAGTGGATACTTTAGATAAATGCCTTGCCAAGTCTACCTTTTCTAAGTTGGACTGGGTTCATTACCAGATATGGCACAATTTCTGGTAAAAAAGTATAACATTTTGGTAAACTTGAAGAATCTAAGTTTATCTTTACTACATGAATAATCTAGAACCTACATGACTTAAAGACCACATATTGTCTCCTTGGAAGGTAGTGTTGGTAGTGTTGGAAACAATTCATGAACTATCCACTGGATGGATGTAATGTCCATGTGATAAGAGGCAGGGGTCTTCCTCTCTCGAATAATGGGAGTACAACAGTTGGACCCACACAATCTAACACTTGTCTACCCAGTGGATACTTTAGATAAATATGTTGCTCGGTGTAAGAAACCAAGTCTACCTTTTCTAAGTTGGACTGGGTTCATTACCAGATATGGCACCATTTCTGGAAAAAAGTATAAAATTTTTGTAAACTTGAAGACTCTAAGTTTACATGAATAATCTAGAACCGACATGACTTAAAGACCACATACTATCCCCATGGAAGGTAGTGTTGGCTACAAGTATACAAGAACTGTTGACTGAACCATAGGGCAAAAACTTTCTTAGGTTGTTTAACACATTTTGATCCTTCCAGAAATTTTACTGAAAAATGACCATGTGTTTCAGTACTTAATAAATACAAATTTTTCAAAGAGCCCAATAGAGTGACTATCAGACAAATATTCTAAAGATGAATTTCAAGACGTTGAGATGAAGACAAAAGTGAAATCAAAATCAAAAAAATTCAACATTCTACTAAAATACACAAATCTGGTCTCTGGACTCTGAAGTTACTTGTATAGTCTTGACATAAAGTCCCAATCCTGAAGATTTAGGATAAGTCTTTAACCCTTATTAAACTATCAACAGTATATTGCATACAAGATAATAAAAAGCCTTTCTTACACGGATGAGCTTTGTCCGATGGTTGTAGGGACAAGGCAGCAAGTCAGTAGTAGAAACTGGTGCAACATCTTCTGGGAAATGGTGACAGTTCTCTTATTATGGACCCTTGCAGTTCTTAAACACAGCACTCGTCCACCTCTTGTCTCCATAGGTAGCTTGTTGACTATCTCCTTAAGGTTTCAGTATTTGGTCACCCGAGAATCCTTCTTAGTCTACTTCCTATTAATCTGCCCTCAAGGCGTAATAGAAGCAATTCTATCTTGGCTGCTCACCTTCACTGGGTTTTACTATTACGTCTCCGTATTTATTAATGGTACGACTCCACCTACTTTAATGTGTCGTGGTGGTGGAATGAAAGGGTTAAACTAAAAGCTTTATACTAATTTTCCATATATGATATGTTCTTCCAGGAGTTAATGTCTAATGCCAAACGTGTATTTGCTTATTTCACGTCTCAAAGTTTACACGCATCACGAATAAGCTAAGAATGTCATAGCAAAAGTATATACTGGGGTGGGGTTTGGTATTAGCTTCTAGAAGAGGAACTTCAGGATGTATTAAAGTACTGTCAGGGGCATTAAAGGGGATGTCTCATCAATACAACCTCGCCAGTGGAAACTTCCCCACTTGTGTCTTTCTGAAAAACCATAGTCTATATTCACACGATGGTGAATATTGGCTGTGACTGCGTTTTAGTCATCACATGACTACATTCATTTCAGTATCGGTGAATGGGGGCTATTCACATGACCGAAATTTGGATACAAACAATAATATTTGTCTCTCAATATTGATCAGAAAGTGGACAACCCCTTTAAGTGTAGACTATAATCACAACCAATACATCTGAAATGAGAAAAGTAGCAACTTTGAAATAGGTTTTAGTTAAAATTTACCAATTGTTTTTTTTCTTGTTGATTTTTACAACTTGCTTCTGCAGTCATACCGTCTTCCATCTGTCCTCTACGACCTACTAAGCTTCCAAACATATGTTAGCATAAAGCAAGAAATAAACAGAAGGAAATGTCACTGCAAGATTAGACCACACATGGTTTTCTTGTTCTCTGTTACTATGGAAATACATTATATGTATAGAAACAAGACAACTCATTTTTTAATTATTATTATTATTATTATTATTATTATTATTTAGATCTGTTCCCAAGTTGCCTTATTTTTTTTTGGAGGCATTGAGAAAAATTTTAGTTATGAAGGTGGACATAGCCTTAGGGATCACCTGAGGCGGACATAGCCTTTAGGTTCACCTGAGGCGGGCATAATCTTTAGGTTCACCTGAAGTGGACATAGCCTTTGGTTTCACCTGAAGTGGACATAGCCTTTAGGTTCACCTGAAGTGGACATAGCCTTTGGTTTCACCTGAAGTGGACATAGCCTTTAGGTTCACCTGAAGTGGACATAGCCTTTGGTTTCACCTGAAGTGGACATAGCCTTTGGTTTCACCTGAGGTGGGCATAGCCTTTAGGTTCACCTGAAGTGGACATAGCCTTTGGTTTCACCTGAAGTGGACATAGCCTTTGGTTTCACCTGAAGTGGACATAGCCTTTGGTTTCACCTGAGTTGAGCATAACCTTTAGGTTCACCTGAGGCGGACATAGCCTTTAGGTTCACCTGAGGCGGGCATAATCTTTAGGTTCACCTGAAGTGGACATAGCCTTTGGTTTCACCTGAGGTGGGCATAGCCTTTAGGTTCACCTGAAGTGGACATAGCCTTTAGGTTCACCTGAAGTGGACATAGCCTTTGGTTTCACCTGAAGTGGACATAGCCTTTGGTTTCACCTGAGGTGGGCATAGCCTTTAGGTTCACCTGAAGTGGACATAGCCTTTGGTTTCACCTGAAGTGGACATAGCCTTTGGTTTCACCTGAAGTGGACATAGCCTTTGGTTTCACCTGAGTTGAGCATAACCTTTAGGTTCACCTGAGGCAGACATAGCCTTTAGGTTCACCTGAGGCGGGCATAATCTTTAGGTTCACCTGAAGTGGACATAGCCTTTGGTTTCACCTGAGGTGGGCATAGCCTTTAGGTTCACCTGAAGTGGACATAGCCTTTGGTTTCACCTGAAGTGGACATAGCCTTTAGGTTCACCTGAAGTGGACATAGCCTTTGGTTTCACCTGAAGTGGACATAGCCTTTGGTTTCACCTGAGGTGGGCATAGCCTTTAGGTTCACCTGAAGTGGACATAGCCTTTGGTTTCACCTGAAGTGGACATAGCCTTTGGTTTCACCTGAGTTGAGCATAACCTTTAGGTTCACCTGAGGTGGGCATAGCCTTTAGGTTCACCTGAGGTGAGCACAGCCTTTAGGTCCACCTGAGGTGAGCATAGCCTTTAGGTTCACCAGAGGTGTACATAGCCTTAGGTGACTGGTGTAGACTGGTGTATAACTGTGTGACACGCCCCCCCCCCCCCAAAAGATTCCAAAATGGCTGACCATGATTTCAACTTTCTTTCGCTCTGTTACAGTAAAAAAGACAACTCTAGAAAGCTCAGAGCAGAGAGATAATGCACTAGAGTTGAGAGAAAATGGGTAACTTAGCTCCACCATTGTTTTTTGTTCTATAGTCATACTTTCAGACTAGAGTTCCACGGAAAGTAGAGTGGTCCGTTATTTCTGCTCAAAATCGGTATTTTACAACTTCCCAATTTTCCTATGGGGTCAAAAATTTACATGGAGACCTGGTGGCCATGATGGACATTTTTGTAATTTCTTCACGGTTACTTGTAACTTTTTGTGCCCATAGGAAAAGGATAAATTTGGATTTGTTCTGTGATGTTAATGTGATTTGTCGTTTGTGGCGTACATGACTCCTCGCGGGGCAGGAACTTAAGTTTCTCAGTTTATTTCTAACAGGACAATTAGTAAGTTTATTACTTGGTAAGAAATGTCTTCTGTAGTTTCAGGACTGGACTTCAGTGGATATACTGTACAACGCAGCCAAGAATGTGTCATCTCTATTTGTCTTCTCTCGTGTCTTCCTCTCGTGACATTTAAATGTCAGGTTCTATTAAGTACCATAGTAACAAAGAATACACGGACATAACAATCACAATCATCTTCATAGTATAAGTATACTCATATGGGTAGTTATAAGAGTGGTGCACAGCCAACCAAGTCACAGAGCGCAATGCAAGATGACTATTACGTGCAGGCTAGAAAGAAAAGAACAAAATGATCCCGACCCAACCTGCTCTAGTCTGCATGCATATGTTATACGATTAAATTGTTAAAAATGATGTCTCAGATTGGAAAGTGGGTCTTTTTTTTTCCAAAATATGCCAAAATATGTTTTTACCAATGGACTTTGCCTGGTATTGTTTCTTACGCTAGATTCACACCTGCGTTTAAGTTTCTGCTTTAAAAAATGGTTACCCACAAAAATCAGCAGACCCAATAGGGCTCACCGGGTTTCCACCCAATTTCCACCCGCACTTGTAGAGAGAAACGTCAGTCAATCCAGACTCCACACAAGACAGAACTAAACCAGTTGCACGACATTTTGCACGTTTTCATGAGTGATCCGACTCATCTCTGTATATGTGGAATTGATACGATTGAGATAAATATACGGGGAGGTAATTTAAAAAAACGCCTAGCTCAGCTTGAGTCTAGATGGATCTGGTCTCTTGGTTCACTTGCCCTAGCCGGCCTCAATGAGGTTTTGGGCTTTAACTCTTTTCTGTAGCTCCTGTTGCTGCCTGCGCCTTTCTTTTTAAATACATTTCCTATTTCTATGTATTGTAAGTGTTATATGTATGTCTAGGTTGTTTTTATCTACTTATTTTGTATGTTTGTGTATACAGGTTTAACCCCCTTTTTCTGAGATGATGGTCCTTGACGATTGGTTTTATGTATTCACATTACATCTTCCTAGTACTTGTTGGGGACGGTCCATCATGTACACTTTTGGGAAGAAGATAAAATAAGAAGATGAATACCCTTACCTATTGATGCATTTGCACTTTACTCTACACTATATCATGTTCACTTTGTTCACAACATGTATCATTCACTTTTTTATCTGTTTGGATCCTATATCCATATACAGTATATTCACTCTTGAACAGCGTCACTTGCATTTGCATGTTATATCGTATCATGTTTATATTGTCTAGAATATTTATAGTTTTTTCTAACATATACTTATTTTTTCTTTTTCTTTTTTTATCTTCACTTTCATAATTTTTGATGCATTTTTTTTCTTTTTTTTTTAATTATTATTATTTTTCATATTCTCTATTTATTTTCATTCATATTTTTCACTCTTCAGTCTTGATTGTTGTTTTTTTTATTTATATTTTTGTATGGCAGTTTTTAAATTTTAATATTACATGGCTTCATTTGGTGTTATCACTAGTCACTATGTCTTTGTATTATATTCAGAATTTTTGTATGTATTTTCTGAGTACTCTTTGTATTGTCACTGATGACACAATTAGGTAAGGTTTAGCCTTTTTTTCTCCCCTTTTTTTAGCCCCTATTCACATTTATTGTATTCTTATTAAGGGCAGTTTTGTTTTGCATATGTAGATAAAGACTAGTCTTTTCCCCTGTGTCTTTTTTAGTCCCCATTCATACGTTATACAGTGTTGGCCAAAAGTATTGGCACCCCTGCAATTCTGTCAGATAATACTCTGTTTCTTCCAGAAAATGATTGCAATCACAAATTCTTTGGTATTATTATCTTCATTTAATTTGTCTTCAATGGAAAACCACAAAAAGAATGGTCAAAAAACCAAATTGGATATAATTCCACACCAAACATAAAAAAGGGGGTGGACAAAAGTATTGGCACTGTTTGAAAAATCATGTGATGCTTCTCTAATTTGTGTAATTAACAGCACCTGTTACTTACCTGAGGCACCTAACAGGTGGTGGCAATAACTAAATCACACTTGCAGCCAGTTGAAATGGATTAAAGTTGACTCAACCTTTGTCCTGTGTCCTTGTGTCTACCACATTGAGCATGGAGAAAAGAATGAAGACCAAAGAACTGTCTGAGGACTTGAGAAGCAAAATTGTGAGAAAGCATGAGCAATCTCAAGACTACAAGTCCATCTCCAAAGCCCTGAATGTTCCTGTGTCTACCGTGCGCAGTGTCATCAAGAAGTTTAAAGCCCATGGCCCTGTGGCTAACCTCCCTAGATGTGGACGGAAAAGAAAAATTGACGAGAGATTTCAATGCAAGATTGTGTGGATGGTGGATAAAGAACCTTGACTAACATCCAAACAAGTTCAAGCTGCCCTGCAGTCCGAGGGTACAGCACTGTCACCCCGTTTTATCCATTGTGTCTGAATGACAAGGGACTGTATGGTAGGAGACCCAGGAAGACCCCACTTCTTACCCAGAGACTTAAAAAAGCCAGGCTGGAGTTTGCCAAAACTTACCTGAGGAAGCCAAAACCGTTTTGGAAGAATGTTCTCTGGTCAGATGAGACAAAAGTAGGAAAAGGCCTCAACATAGAGTTTACAGGGAAAAAAGGAGGCCTTCAAAGAAAAGAATATGGTCCCTACAGTCAAACATGGCGGAGGGTCCCTGATGTTTTGGGGTTGCTTTGCTGCCTCTGGCACTGGACTGCTTGACCGTGTGCATGGCATTATGAAGTCTGAAGACGACCAACACATTGTGCAGCATAATGTAGGGCCCAGTGTGAGAAAGCTGGGTCTCCCTCAGAGGTCAGGGCTCTTCCAGCAGGACAATGACCCAAAACACACTTCAGGTCAGCACTAGAAAATGGTTTGAGAGAAAGCACTGGAGACTTGTAAAGTGGCAGCAATGAGTCCAGCCCTGAATCCCATAGAACACCTGTGGGGGAGAGATCTCAAAATGGCAGTTTGGAGAAGGCCCCCTTCACATCTCAGGGGGGACCTGGAGCAGTTTGCCAGAGAAGAATGGTCTAAGATTCCAGCAGAGCCTTGTAAGAAACTCATTGCTGGTTACCGGAAGCGGTTGTGCGCAGTTATTTTGTCTAAAGGTTGTGCTACCAAGTATTAGGCTGAGGGGGGCAATACTTTTGTCCGGCCCATTTTTGGAGTTTTGTGTAAAATGATCAATGATTTGACTTTTTTTCATTCTCTTTTATGTTTTTTCATTGCAAGCAAAATAAATGAAGATATTAATACCAAAGAGTTTGTGCTTGCAATCAATTTCTGGAAGAACACGAGTATTATCTGACAGAATTGCAGGGTGCCAATAGTTTTGGCCAACACTGTATGTTACCATTCACGATTGTATGCAATTTGGGTAATGACAGCCTTTTTGTATAATAATTTTTCTGCAATTACACCCATGTATGTATAATACTATTTTACTATATGGGGTTCCATAATCAATTGCAGTGCTGACTTCTAATGGGAAATTTCCTGTATTTGTTTTCCTGTTGATCCTTGTTGTATGTATATGAATATTAAGAAAAACTATTTATACTTTTTCATATGTTGAGTGTTTTTTTACCTCATGTTTTGTTGTTTCTGCTGTGGATTATCTTGGAGGTTGCAAAAACACGAAACTAAGAGGGGAATAGAATGAATATATGGAGGATTTTCTAGTTGATATATATGAGTTATTATCCTCCTTTTAGTGCTATGTTGTTGTCTTTCATCATTGTAGAGAGAAACGTCCTGCTTGAGAAAATATCCAAAATCCAAAGTGAGCCCCAGGTATTCCCTAACTGTGAAGTCTTCTGGGCTCTCTGGATTCAACTTTTCCCAATTCCTTACCTCTGCTCTTGGGTGATGTCTCTAATATCCATCCAGTAGACTGTCAGAGCAGTCACTCAAGAGCAGAGTAGGCCTGTTGATGACCAGTCACGTTCCAATGCTTAACCATATCTTGTATTGTCTTGTCCATGTCACTTTTCACGTTGTGGTATAATTGAGCGTAGTTGAAGTAGTTAGGGTCCTAGTGGGTTGGAAAAAAGACCTAGGTCCCTCAAACTCAACCTTTTTAAATCTGAGTTGATCCAGTATAAGGTAAAAAAACACTCTGGTCGTTGTAGGAACCCAATTCACCAAAAATAGAAAAAAATTCCCTCCCGGCCCTTTGCTTGGGATATTCTGTTCTGTTCCCCTTGGATCTGCCCAATTGCCACTAGGGCAATAGGGCAGATCCCTGAATTGACATTCTACACTAATACCAGTATCCATGTATATTGTGGTTTACAAGAACGATATCTTGCTCTTATTTAAAGCATGCTACATTTTCCACCATTACCAAATATCAATTCTGGAGCAAACTCCATAACTTTACATACAGGAGAGTAATGCTCAATACTTTGTGCGGAAATTGCACTTCCTTTAAGCAGTGACACAAGGTAATGCTTTAGCAAGCCATGCCAGCTACTGTTATACAACTTGTTTTTGTTTCTGTTGTTGTGCTATTTTTGGACTTACAAAAAACATAATATATAATACCCGTTGACAAAATTACGTACGTTCCATCGCAGCACGTGTCCCTCCCCTGCTTTATACTGTTTAGCCCTTGAGCATTTTTCATTTAGAGAAGTCATTATATTTGCTTCCATTAAATAAAAAAGTTGCATTCAAGATCTTCCAGAATAAACAGAAGGCAAAAAAATAAATAAAATTAAGATTCCCAAAAGCTTGTACAAAGAGCTAGTGGTGAGATGTGTAACAAAGGGCTAATGTTATATCTACAGCCCATCAACTGTCCAACGTGGCAGAACTTCATGTACCGAAAAAAATCAAGGTGACGTAGTGTTACTGTCAGACATACTGAATTCTGCATTCTCGGCCATGTATAATTTTCTGTGTATTCTATAGGTAATATTTTCAGACATTACTTACATACTTACATACCCATAGGGTCAGATAACAAAAAATGTGGCTAAATTTTGTCCTGTGCTTCAGATAGCTTGAATTCCAACAGGCCAGTTGCTCTTTCTCCTGACATCTACTTGACCACACTTTGGGCTGACCCTCTGGTGTTTCGCGCCGGCGTCTCGCTGGCCTTTGGATCAGCTGCCACTTACGCTGTAACCACTTTGAGAGGTAGTGGCCTGGTACTCTCCTCACGGAGAAAACCATATCCCCATAGGGGGGTCAAAGGGTGATAACCGGGGAGGCTACTTAGATAACACTCTTGGGAGTTGCCCAAAGTCAAACAGGTTAGTTGGCACAGTGGGTCCATGATCCGCTGTCTGTTACACAACTGCTAAACTTGCATTATGCTGAAAAACTATGTCAAGTAAAGTAGTGGTCATAACCAGGCTTGAAAGTGAATGTGCAGCCTACTTAGTAAGCACCAGAACGAGTGGTGGCTTGGTCTCCAGTGACCTGGTTTCCCTCTCCTTGGGTAAGCCAGTGAAGGTCACTATGATGACGGGTGGGTTTCTAAGATGTGCCTATATCCTGCTTTTCCCAGTCATAGCTTCAAAATACGGGATAAATGTCTTATTGCTAGGGTCCCATCACTAGGACCCCCAGTACCCATGAGTGCCTCATATATATGGAGCGGTGAGGCACATGCTTAACGGCCACTCAATTCACTTTTGGTGAAAATAACCAACCGTGAAGTACTATATAAGTAAATGGAGCACTGGTCAAGTATGGTCACTTGTGTTCCTTTCACTGCTTCACTACAATAGACAATTGTTCTTTTCATACCTCTTGGGGTAAAGTCTTTGCACACTTGCTTCACACTGGGAGGAAACATCTTCATATAAAAGGAGGTTTTCCAGCACTTTTTAGGTCTTCTTGTTCTAGGATCCCAGGATCCTTGAGTCCTCTCTTTTGGAACCCTATGTTCCCACCATGTGTCTCTGCCGGATGGTTCCTTGGTTGGTCAGCTAGTGATGACGTTAGACCAGGCAAAATTGCAGGGTCAACGCCTCTTCCCCCCCTCACAAAATTGCAGGGTCAACGCCTCTTCCCCCCCTCAGTCAACTACAGGCGCCCTCCCCTGATACCCCACTCTCTTGGCTGGAATACAACCAATTCATTGTTTTTTTTTTGCAGGTTTTCCTTGCTACCTTTGCTCTTTTCTACTCCCTCTGCCTTGGAGAGTATGCTCCTCCAGGCCGAACACCCGACACGCTCCCTCTTGCTCCTCTACAACACCCTTCTGTCGGTGATACCTCGGGTCACCCACCTACACCAGACTTTGGTCCTTTCCTGCTTACACATAAATTGCAGCTGCCCTGTAGTGCCCAGGAGAAAAATTCAAAATTCTGACCCACTGGTACCGGTGCCCAGACCTATCCTTCTGTCTCTGATAATTGTTTGCACTATGATTCCACTGTGGGTATCTCTTCCACGAAAGGAATAAAGCTGGTCCGCACTAGTCCCGGGCTCAATAAAATTTAACCTTTAATTTTTCATGTTAAAATATAGACATGAAAATACCAAAATACAAAAAAGTGAAAAATCAGAAAAAAAAGCACAATGATTAAAAATAAACGCCAGCTTTATTTCTTTCATGAATTTCACTGAAGAAACATACCTAAGTCCGGAGGAGACAAGGTTGTGCACCCCACCAGGACTGTAGAACAATATACGGTTCATTATCTGTTTATGTATCTCTTCCATATCTGGTGGGAGTGAAGGGAGACCCAGACCTTTTGGTCCTATGTGTTCTCTCTTTATACTGAAGTCAGTGGTCGCAATGTGGTCCCCTCTTCCCAATTGGCTCTCTTTTCCCTCATCCTGGGTAACACATCCCAGGTTAAGGGCAATCTCCTGCGTCACTTTTTCACAGCTGCCAGGACAGTTATCCGGCGTCATTGGCGAAGTACTATAACTCTCTCATTGATCGAATAGCACTAGGAGTTCCTAGGAGGATCTGCCTCCTCTAAGTTTGAGACCCTCTGGCGGCCATGGGTGGTGTTTCATAAATCCCCAGTCTCTTCGCATAACCCCCCCCTGTCTACCTCCCACTGCCCTGGTGGCTTTCACCCCCTCCTTTCATCTCTTCCCTTGTTGTCCATGCCCCCCTGGTGTAATTCATGAGCACCCCAGGGGGTCCCTTTTACGAGACAACCCCATTCGATATGACAAACTGTTATATTTATTATACACAACGTATTAAAACCATTACACCCCATACTTGTTAGTACATGTCCTGGGCAGTAATTGGAGATTAAGATTGGAGATTACCGGGTTGTTAGGAAGATAAGTGTTGTAATTCACAACGTGGTTCTCAATGTAATATCCAGATTAAAGAAAGAACACAGTATAGTCATTGCCTAATAGAAAAACATTTTACGCCACAGGGACTCATGTACAATCCCTCGGGGCAGATACTCTAATAAGCGCCTGCATTTATATGTAATTATATTGTCAGAAATTTAATTAAGTGAAAATGATTCGTTCCCAAAGAACAAATGACATCCCGGAATATAACTGAGGCTAATAACCTAGAGTTATAGATTAGTGAGAAATGGACGCCAATCTGACTAGCCCAACAGCCAAGGTTACTATGGACTATACTAAATAATGTTTGAGAATTTCCCACCATTGTAGGGTAGACGTACCAGACACTAAATGCCCCTTATTAAGGCACTGGAGGGATTGGGGCTTGTTTGTGCTATCTCCTTTCCATGATCCATGGGTTCATTCTGCATACTCCAATATCGTGACTTAGCTATGGATCCTTTGAACTTTGGGTCAAAGGATCTCTGTTTGGCCTCCTACTCTCTCTGCAGATCCTTTAGTAATCTACTGATCAGCGAGGGGTCAGGCAGTCAATAGACCACTATAATGAAATACCCCATAAATTATTATCATGGGAAAAATTCATTGGTATTTCAAATTTTTTGAGATAAACCAAGCTTTCCTATGGATTGAACCTATGAGGAACCAAAGTTTAGAACATATGGGCTCGTACGTTTCAACACGGAGGAGTTCTCTGAGCTAAATGTTGACAGCATTTCTATACTGTATGAGGTTTGAAGCATGCCATAGCACTAGAGACATAACCTACGTATACCAATGCCTCTATCTACTAGGGGCTTTGGGTACCTTTAGGTACCAGGTACAGCTAATTTTTTAATATTTTTTTTGGTACAATATCAGCATAGGATTCTCCTTACATATAAGGACCTGTCAAACTTTCATTGAAGGGGTTACCACGAATATTATTTATCAGATACCAATAGTCTAGAGGACATATTACCAATCATAAGTAGGGTTGAGCCGATCTTGAGATTTCAGGAACGATTTTAACATCCGATTTCCGATTATTTCCCAGCCGATCTCGATCATGAAATTTGCTAGATCGCCGATCGGGATCCGATCTTTCCCGATCGATTAACCCTAGTCAATGCTTCTCTATGGGAAAAGTCTCTTTTAGGGTTGAGTTGATCTTGAGATTTCAAAATCCAATTTCCGATAATTTTCCAGCCGATCTCGATCATGAAATTTGCTTGATTGCCGATTGGGATCCGATCTTTTCCGAACCCGATCGCTCAACCAATCATGAGGATCTGAATTCTGAGACCTCCACTGATCTTGAGACCAGGGATGTTTTACTTCCATTGAGAATGTAGCCCCATTGGCCACTGACAGTGGTAGATCTGGAAATAGCTGAAGTACTTGGCTATCTCCACAGCACCTATTGAAATGAGTGGAGTGGGGGAGCATCTGTGCCCACTATGGCTACATTCTCAATGGGAGTAAACCATCCCGGATCTCAGGATACAGGGGTGTTGCAATGGTTGGATCCCACTGATCAACAATTTATCCTCTATCCTATGGATAGAGGATAAATCATTTTTGTGGTATGTTCCCCATTTTGCGAGTTTAATATTGATGACCTACGGGTAGCCTAAGTTATCAATATCAGATCGATAGAGGTCCCAGAACTCCTACTTATCAGATGTTTGAGCTGCAGTACCAAGAACAGCCACTATACAATGCATGATGTTGTGCTTGATATCTAACAATCTGCAGTTTTTCTCTGACCTTCCCTGCTTCTGATTGTTTCGGTTCTGGGTAAAGGACCCCCATTGGTCTAATATTGCTCCTTCATAGTGGAGGGGGAAGACTCGAGGCGGAGTTACCTTGACTTTTAGTGTTGGTCTCATCCCATGACTATACAACTAATTCACATATGGAAACAAAAGTTACCAAAAATCTGCCTAAAGGTTCCCTTTAAGCTCTTTTCACCCATTTTTTTATGGGGTGCCTCAGATGTTCATTGGAGTTCTTGTGTTTTTCTGAGACAAAAAGAGTCCTGCTGAAAAATATCAGAGACCTGACAAAATGGGGAATGTTTGTTAGTGTGAACAGAGCTTTGGATTGGACAGCAAAATTGTAATGTAAGCTATGGCACAGAGTCGGAACTGACCCTATGGACTTATAATGGGATCACTCGGGTCCTGCTTTGGTTTTCGTTATCTTAATGGGTATATTGCTATTGTTTCCATCAAATCATCTACAACTGGTGGCAAAGCAGCCAACTGTAATGTTGACAAACCATGAATAAAAGAATATTGTGTAATTTGCTGTATAAAAGCCTCATTGTACCGTATATAACAACAGTACACAATGTCAAACAACCAACGTTAACTTAATGGGACCTTGGCAAGAACATTTGGCTTACGGCGATTATTCAACTCAATGAGGTCAATTTACCTGTGGAAGAGCTGAAACGTATGAATTAGATATTGTGTAAAGTTTCATCTGGTGACTTGATAAAGCCAAGAATCTGATATGTATATATATAGCAGTGTCCCCAGTGACCCCGGACGGCAGATATCAGTAGTGTCTAAAACTGCATTCAAACCCCTTCAAGGGGGTCAGACTTCAGGACATGAGTCTGTACTGTGGCCCATTTAGGTCAGGAGTTATAGTTTGTATCATGGCATTTTGGAAGATTACATTGAAGTACATTGGGCATAATTTATTGGATGTATTATTATAGCCCTCCATCTTCTGGCTAAACAAATTATGGCCCTATAAGGCTGATTTGTTGTGGCTTGTGCACCAGAAAACTGGAATGCAAGCCAAAGTCAGAATTTTTACTGCAAGTCAGAAATTTTGTCCCAAATATGTGAGTTTTTAAGGTTTGTGCTACACATGCCAATTCCCTTCAAAGGGGGTTCAGGGTGAGCTCCGAATTCTTCACATAGTCTTATTTAAAGGGGTTGTCCCATCACAAGGATCCTATATATACTGCTTGTTAATGTGGCTGTAAGACTTTTCCTAAATACAATGCTTCAGCAAAACTGCTTTGTTTGTCCACTATCTTACTTTATTCAATTCATTGTTGACACAGCCCTTGACTTATCTGCTCAAAAGTCAAGTGATGTCGCTGCCTGCTCTCAGGGGGGAGGGAGGAGGGGCTAAGTGCACAGGAGCGAGCCTGTGTTTCTAGCTATTCCTGTGTCTACCTAGCTTCCTGTTCTCAGATAGGGGAGAAGAGCTGCTTTCATTTCTGAACTTGTCTTCTGTTCTCCCAGTTATCAGGCTAGCTAATTCAATTGTGTTCATTATGGCAGAGACAGGCAGTCGCTGTATGTAACACAGAATGGAGTTGCTGCGGCCTGTACTTCATAGTCCAATATTGTGCATATAGTGTTTAAGGACCTTTGATGACATCACAGGCCCTTCAGCCGCCCCATAGGATCACACTATGTGGTGGGCGGAGCTACACGCTAATTTGGTGGCGGAGCTAAACGACAGGTTGCATGTGAAACCCTGCCCACCAAATGAAGCAAGAAACCAGGAAGAAAGAAGATTTTACAGCAGTGAAGACTGGTGAGTATGCGACGTGGGAATACCCCTTTAAATACGTTATATCCCAATACACACAGTAAATTTTTGTTTCGTAAAATTTGCCTTTCCAAGTCGATATTCTTTAATAGAGAAAACACAACAAAATCAATACAATTCTGCAAAGCTTTATTTAATTTTTTAAATATGACATTGAACATTATTTGAACACACAGAATTGTATGGCGGAAATATTGAGAAATCGCTTCATAATCTTTCCAAATCGTAATACCATGAATTAGAAGCTTTGTAAATGACAAAAAAAAATCATCAATCTATAAAAAGTCATCAATATACAGGAATAATTATTGCTATTAAATAAATAATTAAAATATTATTAAATCATATAATATATATTAAATAATTCAATCTCAGATGACTCTACTTTATGGATAATCTCCAAATATTCCACAAATTCCCATATTAAGACCTAGAAAGACAAGAAAATACAAGAATTATCCAGAGTTAGACAATGTGCACGAGACCATCATGGGGGCAAATATCACCCTTAGGGGAGATCATCGCCATTAACATGTAAGATATTCACTTTAACAATGAGCACTATATAACAAGTTGTAATATTGGTTTCAATGCGCTATACACTGGTTAAATGGGTTCTCCAGGCTAAAAAAGGGAGACATTTTAAATTTTTTGACCAATCTTGAAAACCCCTTTATTGGCTTTTCTAATTAGGCAGATGGATTGTAACACCGGTGGCTTCCGACCATGAACATCTCTCCTCATCCCACTGGGTTTCCTCCCCCCTTCGTCATCAGCAATGTTACATCCTAACTTACTATCTTGTATATAAACATAGGGAATGTGCTCTTTCCATGTCAGGCACCTTACAGCAAATCACCTTAGTAAGATGTCTGAGCCATAAGGTCCCTAGCTTGCGAGAGTCTTGTGAAGATGTTTTGCCCATCACCCATGTCTTGATCCCTGCCTATTTACCTTACTCTGAGTCTGTTCTTCCTGCCCTTTCCTCTGCCAGATAACCATATTGACCTTGTGCCACCTGCCCTGACCTCTTTTCTGAATATTGTGACACATGAACTCTGCCTGTCCTGACCTTGGTTTCTCCACTGACTATATCTTTGCTGCCATAAACCAGCATCTCTTGACGTGCCTGAGTCAGCAGCCACTGAGCTTAGGAGGTAGAGACCTGGTGGTATTTTGTAGCAAAGACAAGACATGGGGGTTCAATTGAGAAGGGGCCACTTAGACAACCCCCTACCTGCTGCATTACACTTATCACTATGATGTCAATGTCCTGTTTTTTCTGTAAGACACAATATCATTCTATTTACAAATGAATTCACATAGTATTACCTTAGGCACAGGGGTTATGATAAGTCGCCTCACTACGTCGCGCTGTATAAAGACAAAGGTGTAAGAAATGTGACTGCAGTTAGACTGTAAGACTGAAGTCCACCAAACCAGATTGCTTTCAGTAACTACAATCATAACTTCAAGATATTTTCTTATTCTATATTGTGGTTCTTATGGAAGGTGAGTATGCATCTAGAAGTAGAAATAGGATTTACTTTAAGAAGATCCAAAAACTTGATCTTCGTTTCAATGACTATTTCGACCACAGACCTGGTCACATTCTATAAGGTTGCTCCATTCCAGCCTGAAGATCATGACTACTGAATCTCCCGATCACTTTTTTACCAATGAAGATGCCACCTTCACATTCGACATTCTACACGGCCATTTGAGAAGTCTCCGGGGACTTAGGATAACAATTTCCAATAAATATACAGTTTCTATTGATGAATACTTACAGGGTGTATAATAATCCTTCACAAACACCACGGCTGGCTGTAAGTTTTGCACTTCACTTTGCTGCTTGAACTCTAGGGATATCTCGGTTGGTGTGGAGTCGATCTAAAGCGCAATGGAAGGCAAAAAAGTCAATGATGTATTTAAAGGATCACCATTTTTGAGGCTTTCTGCTTGCTGGCAGTAAAGATTTCCTAGGCTAAATATATCTACTGAATTTAAGGTACTGGACCAAGTTTATAAGTTATGGGATAGGTGGAGGTCTTGTCTCTAGGATCCCCACCGATCACAAGAATGGGAGTCCTTTTGTTCTGAGATGATCAATAAGGCTTGTTGTGTCTGCATATATCTCTATTGGGACTGCTGGAACTTGAATCACTTACCCAGTGGATAGGTAACAGTTTGTAAACTTGATCCAAGGGGGTTTGTGGATTTATAATTGATGACCTATATGTAGGATATCGGCTGTTTGAAAAGACCATAGCGTTGGGGTAAGCCTCTTTAGTACCTACCAAGCACAGTGCTGTATGTTGTATAGCATCTGTGCTTGGTATCATAGCTTAGTCCCATTCAATTGAATGGAACTGAGCTGTGAACAGGCCATGGGACTGACGAGTGTGGCCTCATATGGGGAGTGAAGTGGAATCAAAACTTAGGGTGAGTTTCTACTGCCAGGGTGTTGGCCCCTCACTGACTTCAATTGAAGACCAATCCTGCGATTTCCATGACTCCAAGACCTTTCCTTCTTGATGTTGCCATCTCATTGTTGGGCAGTGTATTTATTATTCCTTTACAAGTAAGTCCACAGTTATGTTGTGAGCAGAAAGTGGAAATAACGTGTATTATGTGCATTTACCTTCTCAAAGTATATTGTAACACTGGTCGGGTCATCTTCTACTTTCTTAACTGAGCTATTATGTAAGACCTGGGAGGAGAAAACAGGAGAGAAGAGAATCAAGATTAATAATAAGGAAAGCAACAAGAATTACAGCAGGTCTAAGAATGGCAACTAGAAATTGGCGAACCTCTGAAGATTCGTTTCGTCTCAGGTTGGACGAATTGATCCTCCAAGTAATTTTGGTCCAAACTTATTCAGATAAACCTGGAAGTGAAGTTATTAATGACATCATGATGCTCGGCATGCACCATGTGTCCCCATCACTGGCCTCAGAAGAGAGCGCTGAACTCCGCGAGAAGGCTCAGAAGAGGTGGCGGAAGGTGAGTTTAAATGTTTCATACTCCGGGCCTCCACCTATTATATTCTGAAAAGACCCCAGAGTATAATAATTTCACTTTCGGTTCCAAAAGTTTTGGACGAACTCTAATCTTTTTTGTAAAATTCAGGACAAATTTGGCTCGTCTAAACCGGTTCTTTCATCTCTAATGGCAACCTCTGTCCATTTGCACTTATTGGTACATAAAAACACCATAGTCTGGAATTCTCCAATTCAGGTCCTCCCTCTGAACAATGAGCAGAGCGCTGGCGGACCTGACCATGGATGACCATTTATTTGGATGTACGCCATGTCTGCGACGAGAAAACATATAGACCCCAGACCAGGGAAATGGTAACACAAATTTCCTGCCTTACAAATGGAGATGCATGGAAATGGAGGTGCTATCTTATCAGAAGGTAACTCACCCTATTTTTGTCTACGGGAACAAATCCAGATATCATTTTTATGACTATAATGGCCATGTTAGACTCTGCAATTTTGCTTGCACTGCTTAAGCTGGAATAGGAAGACAAATGGTTAAAATATGGAAATATAAATCTTACAATGAACAACCTGGTAGCACCAATATCTTCCATATTCATCTCTTACACCAGTCTCTACCACCAATGGCAAACTCCATGCAGACTGATATTTTCCTTAACTTTATCATATGGACTACTTACCTGACAATGATATCTAGGGTGAATGATGGCTCAGGGTGAGGTGGGCACTCAATTGGTGAGGTATTTACAACAAGGGAAAATGTTCCTTCTGGCTCTGGATTCAGAATGTTGTATCTTTTTATGATCTGATCAAAAAATTTAAGAGTGTAAGTAGAGCATCAAGTCTATCTGTATGGGAGAGCTCTGGTTTCTGACCTGACAAATTATATAATTCTGACTGCATTCAGTCACCATTAGAGGGAGCTAACTTATGAGTTTATACAATCTAAAGGTCTTAGCCTTCCAAGCTGGTTCGGCAGAACCGGGGAGGAAAGAGCCCTTGACCTGGCTCCAAAGTTTAGGCAACTTCAGTGTATATACTTACCTCCCTATGCCCCGTTCTCTGCCTCTTCTCCAGGTAAACTTCTATGATGTATGTGTTCCAGGAGCAGGGGAAGAGACTAGGCCCAGAAGCAATGAGGTAAGTACTGATGGGGGCCACTAGTGGGGAACAATAAACTATGTGGGGCCACTGTTTACAGGGAAATTAAACAGTACAGGGCCACAGCTGGCGAAAGGGCATTAAACTATATGGTGCCCCTGCTTGAGGGCACATTAAACTGTGCAGGGCCACTGTTGGAGGACACATTAAACTGTGCGGGGCCACTGCTGGAGGGCACATGAAACTGTGCAGGGCCACTGCTGGAGGACACATCAAACTGTGTGGGGCCACTGCTGTAGGGCACATGAAACTGTGCAGGGCCACCGCTGGAGGGCACATTAAACTATATGGGGACACTGCAGGGAGGCACATTAAACTGAGAAGGACCACTACTTGGGGCATTAGCTTCACAGGACCACTGCTTGGGGCATTAACCTATGTTGGTCCACTGCTGGGGGGCAACGCTGCTACTAGGGAACAACGTTTCAGCTCATATGCATGTGTGTCTTGAGAAAGGCTCATACATGGGAGCTGAAACATTGTGGGTATGGGTCAATAAAATATCCCCACTTTTTCTTCACGTGTCTATGGAGTCCTGCCTGACTTTTTGGAGTGTCTATGGAGTAGGACTATCATCTGTTCCCAGGGGTTGGTGTTGTCTATTGAATGTTTTTCTAGAATACATGGCAATGATAATGTCTACTGGTCTATTGTACCTGCACATTTGCACAACCAGATTTTCCAGATCCTTTCAGGATGTAGTTTGCTGGAATATCAGGCAACTTCACAACCTGTACTTCTGATGGTTTCTGGCGATTCGCTGTCACATTGACATGGAACCCTTTGTCATTAGTAATGGTGACAGTCGGCAGGTTTTCATCTACGAAGGTTAAGGAATCATAAGTGGAGATAGCTTGTAGAGCCACTACCGTGTCCTAAAGGATTAACAAAAAGTCAAGGTTTATGAATAAATCTTAATAAATTAGTAAATCCCTTCAATACTTGGTGTGACCTTTGCCCTTTTTACATGTGCGGAATTGGTCCTATTTCTACAGGAACCTTTATAAGTGATTTGAGGCTTTCTGATAATTCCACTACGATAGTCTCAGTTGATGCCACTTTCTAAGTTCATGTGTTAGATTATTCTGCCTTCGATACTGAAGTATTCCATGGTCCTACATAACCTTAATCTATAAAAACCTTCCAAGAAAAAACCATCAAGAATTTTTAAAGGCAAGAACCTGAGTGCTGGCAAATCCTCCATTGGCATTTTGTTGAGTAGTGAACCAGTTGACTGCACGGGCAGCCTTCTGTAGGTCGGTTTCGGTTGGGTCATCCCCAGACGCATAAGCCAATACAACATATCCCGTGGTCTCCACATCTACAGCGTTTGGCTTGGGCCATAATGGGTCATCTTTAGGGATCTGAGAATTTTTGGACCAGTGTGTTGAGTTACCTAAAGCAGGGATCATAATAATGTTTAGCCTTGTGAGATCATTTGATTTATCACAGTTTACTTGTAACTGGTATTGGTACCACACTATGGTATATGGTACCACAATGTGAAAGCGTTTTGGCTGCAAAGTTACAGTGTATGACCAATTCAGCTTAATCTGTATAGTACAGTCCTATGAAAAAGTTTGGGCACCCCTATTAATCTTAATCATTTTTAGTTCTAAATATTTTGGTATTTGCAACAGCCATTTCAGTTTGATATATCTAATAACTGATGGACACAGTAATATTTCAGGATTGAAATGAGGTTTATTGTACTAACAGAAAATGCGCAATATGCATTAAACCAAAATTTGACCGGTGCAAAAGTATGGGCACCTCAACAGAAAAGTGACATTAATATTTAGTAGATCCTCCTTTTGCAAAGATAACATCCTCTAGTCGCTTCCTGTAGCTTTTAATCAGTTCCTGGATCCTGGATAAAGGTATTTTGGACAAACAATTCAAGTTCAGTTAAGTTAGATGGTCGCCGAGCATGGACAGCCCGCTTCAAATCATCCCACAGATGTTCAATGATATTCAGGTCTGGGGACTGGGATGGCCATTCCAGAACATTGTAATTGTTCCTCTGCATGAATGCCTGAGGATTTGGAGCGGTGTTTTGGATCATTGTCTTGCTGAAATATCCATCCCCGGCGTAACTTCAACTTCGTCACTGATTCTTGAACATTATTCTCAAGAATCTGCTGATACTGAGTGGAATCCATGCGACCCTCAACTTTAACAAGATTCCCGATGCCGGCATTGGCCACACAGCCCCAAAGCATGATGGAACCTCCACCAAATTTTACAGTGGGTAGCATGTGTTTTTCTTGGAATGCTGTTTCTTTTTGGACGCCATGCATAACGCCTTTTTTTATAACCAAACAACTCAATTTTTGTTTCCAAAATGAAGCTGCCTTGTCCAAATGTGCTTTTTCATACCTCAGGCAACTCTATTTGTGGCGTACGTGCAGAAACGGCTTCTTTCTCATCACTCTCCCATACAGCTTCTATTTGTGCAAAGTGCGCTGTATAGTTGACCGATGCACAGTGACACCATCTGCAGCAAGATGATGCTGCAGCTCTTTGGAGGTGGTCTGTGGATTGTCCTTGACTGTTCTCACCATTCTTCTTCTCTGCCTTTCTGATATTTTTCTTGGCCTGCCACTTCTGGGCTTAACAAGAACTGTCCCTGTGGTCTTCCATTTCCTTACTATGTTCCTCACAGTGGAAACTGACAGGTTAAATCTCTGAGACAACATTTTGTATCCTTCCCCTGAACAACTATGTTGAACAATCTTTGTTTTCAGATCATTTGAGAGCGGGCTGTCCATGTTCGGCGACCATCAAACTTAACTGAACTTGAATTGTTTTGTAGAAAGAAATGGTCCAAAATCCCTTCATCCAGGATCCAGGAACTGATTAAAAGCTACAGGAAGCGACTAGAGGCTGTTATCTTTGCAAAAGGAGGATGTACTAAATATTAATGTCACTTTTCTGTTGAGGTGCCCATACTTTTGCACCGGTCAAATTTTGGTTTAATGCATATTGCGCATTTTCTGTTAGTACAATAAACCTCATTTCAATCCTGAAATATTACTGTGTCCATCAGTTATTAGATATATCAAACTGAAATGGCTGTTGCAAACACCAAAATATTTAGAACTAAAAATGATTAAGATTAATAGGGGTGCCCAAACTTTTTCATAGGACTGTATTTTTGCTACTGTCCCAAATATTAGATATTCTAAATTCCATAGGCCCGTCACAATGTATCAGAACAAGGCTTGCTTCAAAGGATTACTTATACTATAAAAGTGATGACTCCCCCTTAGGATAGTCATCAGTAATAGATTATAAGGTTCTGATGACTAGCATTCTCATTGAACAGCCTTTTGAAGATTTTGCAACTCATCTCCTTACTTTTTTAACAGGCAAAGTTTAACAAATTGATACCCAGAATCAGATCTCTACGATCTAATATGATCATAACAATAATGATATGATCACTGCCCTATGGGTGCCATGATTGAGACCCAACCAATGTAATATTGATGAGCTCTCCTAAGGATATGAGCACCATATTTTCTTCCAACAGCTCATCAGTAGGGGTGCAGATCTACCAATCCACCATTACCTTAGCTAGGGATATGACCACCACGGACACTTCAAACAGCTGAATAGTAAAGGAACAAGAATCAGAACCCACCAATTTACTATTGTTAGGTTATCCTAAGCATTGCTCCACCTCAAGCAGCTGATCGGCATAGGTGCTGAGAGTAGTATTCCAACAATTATATACTAAGGATAAGACCGCAGCTGACTGGTAGGGTTGCTGTATTTTGACATCCTGAATAACCCCTTTCATTCCTCATTTTTTCTTTGCAAATACCTTTCCTTATGGCCACTTGATCCAACTGGTCCAAAAGTTGCTTCCTCTTCCCTGAGTTACCCATCAGGGTGTAAGTGTACGCACACAGTGCCTTAGTGTAGGTCGAGCTATCCGGTGCGGTGCAGCCCTCCAGACATTGCTTTGCTTTCTCTATGACGTCATTCTGTGGAAGGTTGTGTTGGACATGTTAGATGAGAATGACAAAGCCTTGGCCAGTGTTCACATCTGTGTGACGCTCATTTTTGGACACTTTCAGAATGGATTATTTTTTAAAAGAGGAGCATAATGGATTACAATTAGAGATGAGCAAACACTGTTCGGATCAGCCAATCCGAACAGCACGCTCCCATAGAAATGAATGGAAGCACCTGTGACGCCAGTTGGCCGCCGGCAAAGTCAGCATCACAGGTGCTTCCATTCATTTCTATGGGAGCGTGCTGTTCGGATCGGCTGATCCAAACAGTGTTCACTCATCTCTAATTACAATCTATATTCCATAACAGTAGGTCTTTGGAGTATGGGAGTAAAGCAGAGTACCCAGAGGAAACCCATACAAACATGGGGTGAACATACAAGTCCCCATCTAGCAAAGAGGCGTTGTATATCTTCAACATATACTATAAGAAATAGTGGACCCTTACGTATTGTGAATATTCTGCTTCTAGAAATGTTGACATGACATACGCTGTGAGTGAGATCTCATTGTCCACCATTCCCTGAAGACATGGGGGATGTTTTTGAAGTCAGACAGAGTAAAAACCATCATATTGACATGTTTGGCACAAGAAAATGCCTTATGCCAAACATGAGGCTCAATATCACGCTCGTTTCCTTGCGTAGAAGGAATCATGAATTTGCCCCACTGTATGAGAAATTCTGGATACTTACGTATTGTGGGTCTCCTACTTCTAGAAATGATGAAAGGACATATGCTGCGAGTGACATCTCATTGTCCACTCCTCCCTGAAGACACGGGGAACGATTTTGAAGTCAGAAATAAGTAAGAACCATCACGTCGATATTAAATTGATGCCCCATGACTTCATGATAAACCACGCTTACCTGAACCTCCCGTTGAAACAGTCGGCCTAGATTTTTGAAGCAGCCATTGCTCAGCTGATGCCTTCTCAGCCAGTCCAGAGGATCCGTAATCTGTTTGTCGTCTATATCTATAAATTTCTTACCCCAAGAGAAACCCTTTGCTACAAATGCTGTCAGCCTGAGTGAGAAACATACAAAGCAATGAACATGTAAAAAATTGGTGAAACCGAACAAAAATACTCTAGTACTGTAGATGTACAGTATACTGTTAATATTGATCTCACCATGTACTTCCAATTATATCGATATCCCCAAAAGCACTGTAGGATCCGTCTTCGTGCCTGTAATTCAGCTGAGTTTGGAAACCTGCAAAAAATAACATTAGATTGGGGTCTCTTTGGCCCAGCAGAAGAAATTTATACACACCATACGTATGTGTATTAGGGACATAAATCACAGATGTAGGTTTTCTAACTCTATAGTGGAACAAATAAATGGTGGACCCCATTGATCTGAATGACTGCCATGTAATGATGCCTTCCCATGTGACGTAATTTGTGGCTGGCTGTGGCTTTCCCCAACAATAACAAGAAGGGAAATTGTATTGTTTAAGCCAAGATCCCCAGAAGGATCATCTATTACTGTGGTGGGCCGGGGGAACTCTGGCTGCAACACATTGTACATTAGTCTTTGAGGCCGGGAGCATGTACAATAAGCAGCAGACTATTATATTACTATTAATATTACTATTTGTTAGGATGGGGTCCTGCAGGTTTTCCTTCCGGCGCACAGGGTCGATCCAGCTCTCGCCCTCGGCGTCAGACAGTGAGTCTAAGTCCAGCATTTGGCCTACTGAGCATGCTCGAACTTTTTGGAGATGCTCTGAGGCTAAGTCTCATTCTCCCCCTACTGAGCATGCTCAGACTTTTTGGAGACGCTCTGAGGCTGCCTCATTCTCCCCCTACTGAGCATGCTCAGACTTTTTGGAGACGCTCTGAGGCTAAGTCTCATTCTCCCCCTACTGAGCATGCTCAGACTTTTTGGAGACGCTCTGAGGCTAAGTCCCATTCTCTCCCTAATGAGCATGCTCAGACATTTTGGAGGCGCTCAGAGGCTAAGTCCCATTCGGCCCATACTGGACATGCCCAGTGAGGTTATGGCCACTGCCCTGTGGGCGGGGACTAGCCTTTGTATGGTGTGAGCTGACGCCCACCGAGTGCTCACACTTTGACTATCAACTTTGAGACAGGACGTCAGGGCTAGGTTCCTGTGAAAGGCAGGTTGTCAGTTCAGGGATTCTAGATAGGAGTCCTGGGTACTGCCAGTAGGGAACTATTAGCCTGATTGAACTGTCCAGTAGGATTGTAGCTCCAAAGCTGTTTGTGGAGCCTTTGTGTTGCTGACCAGGGGTGACATTTAACCCTTGGCAGCCTTTGTTGCAGCCAGTTCACATTGGAAGCTGCCTAAACTCACTTGCCCAGTGAAGCCAACTGGTGTAAGCCTCATTGTAGCTGTTTCATATTAAAGTTGCACAAACACCCTTGCCCAGTGAAGCCTCCTTGCAGTCTGTTCACACTGGGAGCTGCGCAGACACATTCATCCAGTGAAGTTAACTGGTGAACGTGTGTTGCTCCTTGTTCACACTAGAACTGCACAGACATACTGCTGCCCTGCTTAGGTGGACGGCCGCCCTCCTAGGGCTTGTGGACCTCGACTGCAACCACTACCGCAGTCAAGAGGTTCTGTTAAGTTATAATTTATATATATAGACAGAACCGTAACACTATTATTATTACTACTACTGATTTCTTTACATCTACATCTTCCAGGACTGTAAAGTAGCACACAAATAGCTAAGAAAGAGCCCATGCTACCATAATATATGAGATTTTGGGATACTGCACTGCAAATACAGGGTATGATGCACCTAAACAGATCCCTAACACAGAAAAAGAGGAATCTGAGCACCGTAAGGCAACAATCCTTACACTGTAGATCCTGAAAAATCCTCTGTGTCAAAAATCTTTCTACAGACATGAACAGGCTATGGGTAATGGTCATCCCCTCCCCTCTCCATTTACTTTGTGAAGAGAGAACAGACACTCCCATTCAACTCACTGTGAAACCTTGTTAAGTCCGAAGGTATTTTTGGATAGAAACTTGACATTTCATGCAGAATACATTTAACAAATAGGGGGAAAGGGTACAAAACAGAGATGTGCAAAAACCTATGATTTACAAAAACTCCAAAAACAGGACCTCAGTCCTTTTTCTAGGAATTATTGGGAGTACTAAGGAATATAGATTTTGGATGGATAGAAATGATTGTCTACATCCCTGCAGCCTTGATAGTCATTTTCCTACATGGAAGACAAAAAGTGAGTTTTTCAGATAAATATTTGACGTTTTTGGATTTTTCCCTACTGTCTTAATGTATGTGGATAGAATTTTTCTACTCACTTGTTTCCAATAACTGCTTTCCTTTTTGCAAAGTCTCATCAGTCAGGTGGCCATTGGTACTGTAGTATGATAGAATTGATATAATAGTTGCGAATATCATCATCCTCTGCTCCCCACAACCTTTTGGCAGCTTCACAAGATTATCTAAATTGTCTAGTGGCTTTCCCATGATGTCACCTGGAAGACAAAAGTACAACAAGTAAGTGTCTTGTGCAAGGATAGTGGTTTTCATATCCAACACTTAATGTCAGATAACACAGTACGTAAACGTTCCTCTGATCACTGTAATGGGCTGGTCCATGTGGACCCATTGAGCTACCAAATGAGTTTGACTTTTGGCCATTCCTAAGAGTGTTGTCTAAGTAGCCTCCCTGGTTTTCACATTTTAATCCCTTGTAGGGGAAGTAGCTCGGGAGCAGCAATGGTGCGGGCACAACCAGTCAGATACAGAGACACAAAATGTGGTGCAAAATGGTTTATTTAGAAAAAAACAGGAAAATAAAAAAACTTTCACATCAGACTCAAATGAACAAAATAAAATACAGCCTTAATCTCAGGCAAAAAATGATGTGAAACAAAATCCTGCTCGTCCGAGCTCTTTACTAAACAGTGACAATAAAGTAACTATACGTGTGGCTTAATACCAGTCACACAAACAAATTAGCATGATGTCACCAGACTCAGAGTATCAGGACAGATCCAGACGCCTCCTCTCACTCCCTGGATCTGCCCTGAAGTGCAGGCTCTTCAGCCTTTTATGGGCCAGTAATGAGCCTCAGGACCCACACCTGGGCTGAAGCATACTCCAGACCAGGGGTAGGGAACCTTCGGCTCTCCAGCTGCTGTGAAACTACAACTCCCATCATGCTCCATTCACTTCCATGGGAGTTCCAAGAACAGCAGAGCATGTATGCATGCTGGGAGTTGTAGTTTTACAACAGCTGGAGAGCCGTACGTCCCCTACCCCTGCTCCAGACCCTCCCTGGACCACACATAGGTCAGAAGCCTGGGGCTGTTATAGCTGGACTCCAGCACTCTGCCTGTCACCTTCTCACACCCTGTACAGGTATCTGGATTTTGTTGTGGGAAGACTACCAGGTTGCTACCCCTTTGAGTGGTCCTAGTGCTGGTAGTTACCAAGATGGCCAGGAGATGCTGATGTGAAGCACCACGGCTCAGGCATGAGAATGGCCAGTTACAGGCCAGAGTCAGAAACAGGTAGTCAGTCAGTGGACAAGCTGGAGGTCAGGGCAGGTAGCAGAGGTATCAGTCAGGATTAACAGGAAATGTGTAGTCATAGTGGTGTTACAGCTAAGGGATCAAGAAAGCATGAACAGGAATGAAGCCAAGGTCTGGTACATGGAAACATCAATCATGAATAGACATACCACACAGCAAGAACTAGACAAGCTAGGAACTTTTGCTCAGTCAGGGTGTGGCTAGTGAAGCAGACCTTATATATAAAGACCGGCAGAGATATTAAAATGCTTGGAGGAAACACACACCATCCTATGAGTAGAGCCGGCAGCATCAGTAGCAGAAGGAAGGGCACTAGGAGAAGCAGAAACTATGCGGCATTTAGCAAAGGTAACCTGACAGCGCTGCCCACTGGGAGAAGTGGGATATCAAGTGCAAACTGCCAATGTTACAATCACACTGTGGTGCTAATAGCCACATTCACTGCAAATAGGTACAAGTGCAAAGTCAAGCACATAGCCATGTAATCTCCATTGGCAACCTTTGGTATGATGCTAATGTCATTAATCGGTGTCTTCCATTCAAGATGTAGGGAGCACAGGCCACTTATGGACCAGTAAGTATAGGATAACTCCAAAATTGATGTAATATGCCAGACTTGGTAATCTCTCCACCATTGGAGGATTTACATCCTTTATGACAAGGCCCATAACTTATCGGGGCATGCTCTAGTGCGGTCGTGCGCCTGCACCGAATCTACCCAGCTCATACCTGGCATAGATGTTATACTGGATATGAAGAGACATCGTATAGTCAATAGCAATAATTCATACCTGTGACAGTGACCTGTGCCGACTGTGATCCCAGCACTGCGTTATCTGGAAGGTCCACTGGGATTTTCAGCAAGTCTGGAAAAAACATTACAGTCGCTTCAAGAAGAGCCATAGGATAAACCCAATGCACTTGTATCGGGAGGATCCGGGGTTACCATGTAACGTATACATTACTAACTAGAGTTTATAGACTTGTACTTCCGTAGGATAGATCTACACAACATCATTTACACTAAGTTCACACCACATTGTTTGGTCCATCGTATGACCGAAGCAATAGAGAACTGGACGGCTACAACAGCAGTGACACACAGAGCCTGATAGACTCCATTGACTATAATGGGGAGGGGGGGTCCATTGGCTTAAAAACTGAAATTGGAGGAGAAAAAAGTCCTGTGCGGGATTTTTTTTGTCTCTACGATGCAGATGTGAACCCAGCCATTGTTGGGCGCCAATTGGGACATATTTCTTTACTATATACTTAGAGTTGGATTGTTACTGTGTTTAAGGTTAGTCTATACTGTAGCCTTCAGAAATCATCTGGATATTGTGTAAAAGCAAAAAAATAGTAGATAATACATCCAAAATCACTTACCATTAAAACACAGACGCGCACTGTGAATGTCTTCTACTGGTACTCCATTTGGCTATGGGGAGACAATGTGCAATATAATAAACTTCAGGAACAACTGGACAATAACTCTGTGCTATTCATCTATGGGGGACCCTCAGCTATCTGCAGAATGGGGTCACCTGTAACCCATCCCACCTGGCTTTGCAGATTCTAAAAAAGTCAAGAAAATGTAGACCCAATGTAGACGTTTGTAGCAAATCCTGTGGATAAGCCATGATAGCATAAACCTCTAAGATCAGACTGTACCTGTAAAAGGAGTATTAGGACTAGAAGTAAGGATCAGCTTTTTTCCACTTTTGGCAGTGTCTGATATTTGACGACTCAGCTCCATTAAAGGAAATGTGCGCCATACTGGGCTCCATTACCGATAGGGAACTATTTCTCATCTCATAAATCACTAGATATTGGCTATATAGCCGTCCATGCACAAATACCATAAAACAATATCCTACACCTATCTTACATACCTCAACAATAAGTCGCCTCTGTACTATATCTGAGTGTCCTTTGGGGGGCACTATAGGCTGCTGTCCATCACACAGATCACTAGTGCTCAACGCCTCGATGCCGATGGTGATATTGAGAGCCCCTGGTATGGAAACAGAAGATAATTCCGTTACAAATTCATCAATTACTCAGACTTTTGTGTATGAATTAATGTCTGTAACATAAACCTCATTGAACAGAATGGGGGAACGATTTACAATACCTGGACCGATTTAGACCCAAAGCCATTGCCTCCCCTCCCTCCATGGTAGGTATACCATTACCCTCTTTATTGGGAACTGCAAGCCATTACACAGTCTCCAGTTGGATGGTTTCCATGTACGTGCAGGGTTCTTACCCAGGGTTAAGGGTCTGATGTTCCATATAAAGGTGTAGGTTGGATCACTGCAGAGACAGGCTGTATACGGGCAACCGTCACATGGCTCCACCTGAAAGTCCTTAGACCGGTACAAAGTTGCCTGGACCTATAACAGAACAATTAGAAATCACTAGGTTGGGTACATGTAGACCTGCAATGTATGATATAGAAGTATTTTACATTCTCACCTTGATACACTGCCTCATAAAGTTGAGGGCAATTCCCTTCAGCGGCAAAATCTCCCCTTGTTTAACGGAGTATGGTATGATCATTTCCAATGACATTGGCTGAAATGTTTGGATACTTGTAAGGGGCGAAAAACCAAGACCAACGGCTGATGTGCAGAAGCCATCTGTATCCCACTGGGTGATGGTGTCGGGCATTCGGAGTGGATAGTCCAGGTGACCAGTGGAGCTGCACAGGAGAGATAGGTGATATTATAATGTTCTGCACCATCTATGGTGTGTATTATGAAGTTCTTCAGCAGATGGAACACACTACCCTACAAAGCGCAGATGGTCCTATATACCCATCATACAGTGATTCAGATAGGAGAAGAAACTTCTTACAAAGATGATGTGTGGCAGAAGACTTCTACAGACAGAGATAACTCTGTATAAGTGTCATGTTATGATTTCAGAATATGAAACATTATTGTGTTGTTTTATATGATTAGAATGGACTCTGCTTAGTAATAGTAACCCTAACTCTAACCAGAGATACAAGAAACCTAGAAGAAGTCCATTTGCAATCGTCACTGAGCGCTAACACTTGTGACACCCGTAGACGTGTAATGCATCTTATTCCTTTCCTTCTATGCTTCGTGTGTTCCTATTCCTCACCGCTCACCGCCATATTACTTGCTGGATTACTCACTGACAAGGTAACACAAGGAAGGTATAAAGGTATATGCAGAATGGAGAACTTAAAGGGGTTCTCGCCATATACTTACCCTACTGATATAATGCTCATGAACCAGGTACGGGGGAATCTCCTGCGCACTTTGGCTCCTGGTGGGGGGATTTCTGCTACTTCAGAGAAGGTCAGTGCTCTATAGAATGTAACGTTTTGACCTATTGAATAGTAAGACAGGATAAAGGCAGACCTGTGACTACAGATAACTGGAGACATTATATAGAACAATATATAATAATATTATATACCATCTGTCACTCCATCAGTAGCGGCACAGTATATACACTATATACTATACACTGCTCCTGTCTATGTAACAGACATCATTTTGTGAGGCTTGTGAAAGGGATATTTGTCTATGACAGCTTCTTTTGGTGAGACTATTCCCCAGATGATACAATGCGCACCGAGGTTATCGCTGTTGGGACCCCATTAATTCCATGGGCCTGTAATCTGGATTAGTTCACCTGCAACACCAACACAGAACTCACGTATTAGACCGTTCCTCTTAAAATGTGTGGGCTAGGGGCCACACGGTGGCTCAGTGGTTAGCACTGCAGCCCTGCTGCGCTGGAGTCCTGGTGTTCAAATCCCACCATGGGCAAAAAACCATCTGCAAGGAGTTTGTATGTTCTCCCCGTGTTTGCATGAATTTCCATCCCATACTACAAAAAAAGACATACTGACAGGGAAAAATGTACATTGTGAGCTCTATGTGGGGCTCACAATCTACATTTAAAAAAAAAAAAATGTGTGGGCTATCCAATGTGGGGATTATATATATATATATATATATATATATATGTATAGACCACTTGTCTAGTTGTTTGTCCATGGACACAGCACAGTACCACTTCTCTAATTCTGCATATAAGGGCACAGCACAGTACCACTTTTCTAATTCTGTATATATGGGCACAGCACAGTACCACTTCTCTAATTCTGTATATATGGACACAGCACAGTACCACTTCTCTAATTCTGCATATAAGGGCACAGCACAGTACCACTTCTCTAATTCTGCATATAAGGGCACAGCACAGTACCACTTTTCTAATTCTGTATATATGGGCACAGCACAGTACCACTTCTCTAATTCTGTATCTATGGGCACAGCACAGTATCACTTCTCTAATTCTGTATATATGGGCACAGCACAGTACCACTTCTCTAATTCTGTATATATGGGCACAGCACAGTACCACTTCTCTAATTCTGTATATATGGGCACAGCACAGTACCACTTCTCTAATTCTGCATATAAGGGCACAGCACAGTACCACTTCTCTAATTCTGTATATATGGACACAGCACAGTACCACTTCTCTAATTCTGTATATATGGGCACAGCACAGTACCACTTCTCTAATTCTGTATATATGGGCACAGCACAGTACCACTTCTCTAATTCTGTATATATGGACACAGCACAGTACCACTTCTCTAATTCTGTATATATGGGCACAGCACAGTACCACTTCTCTAATTCTGTATCTATGGGCACAGCACAGTACCACTTTTCTAATTCTGTATATATGGGCACAGCACAGTACCACTTCTCTAATTCTGTATCTATGGGCACAGCACAGTATCACTTCTCTAATTCTGTATATATGGGCACAGCACAGTACCACTTCTCTAATTCTGTATATATGGGCACAGCACAGTACCACTTCTCTAATTCTGCATATAAGGGCACAGCACAGTACCACTTCTCTAATTCTGTATATATGGACACAGCACAGTACCACTTCTCTAATTCTGTATATATGGGCACAGCACAGTCCCACTTCTCTAATTCTGTATATATGGGCACAGCACAGTATCACTTCTCTACTTCTGTATATATGGGCACAGCACAGTATCACTTCTCTAATTCTGTATATATGGGCACAGCACAGTACCACTTCTCTAATTCTGTATCTATGGGCACAGCACAGTACCACTTCTCTAATTCTGTATATATGGGCACAGCACAGTACCACGTCTCTAATTCTGTATATATGGGCACAGCACAGTACCACTTCTCTAATTCTGTATATATGGGCACAGCACAGTACCACTTCTCTAATTCTGTATATATGGGCACAGCACAGTATCACTTCTCTAATCCTGTATCAATGGGAATAGCACAGTACCACTTCTCTAATTCTGTATATATGGACACAGCACAGTACCACTTCTCTAATTCTGTATATATGGGCACAGCACAGTATCACTTCTCTAATTCTGTATATATGGGCACAGCACAGTACCACTTCTCTAATTCTGTATATATGGGCACAGCACAGTACCACTTCTCTAATTCTGTATCAATGGGAATAGCACAGTACCACTTCTCTAATTCTGTATATATAGGCACAGCACAGTACCACTTCTCTAATTCTGTATATATGGGCACAGCACAGTATCACTTCTCTAATTCTGTATCTATGGGCACAGCACAGTACCACGTCTCTAATTCTGTATCTATGGGCACAGCACAGTATCACTTCTCTAATTCTGTATCTATGGGCACAGCACAGTACCACTTCTCTAATTCTGTATATATGGGCACAGCACAGTACCACTTCTCTAATCCTGTATCAATGGGAATAGCACAGTACCACTTCTCTAATTCCGTATATATGGGCACAGCACAGTATCACTTCTCTAATTCTGTATATATGGGCACAGCACAGTATCACTTCTCTAATTCTGTATATATGGGCACAGCACAGTACCACTTCTCTAATTCTGTATATATGGGCACAGCACAGTACCACTTCTCTAATTCTGTATATATGGGCACAGCACAGTACCACTTCTCTAATTCTGCATATAAGGGCACAGCACAGTACCACTTCTCTAATTCTGTATATATGGGCACAGCACAGTACCACTTCTCTAATTCTGCATATAAGGGCACATCACAGTACCACTTCTCTAATTCTGTATCTATGGGCACAGCACAGTACCACTTCTCTAATTCTGTATATATGGGCACAGCACAGTATCACTTCTCTAATTCTGTATATATGGGCACAGCACAGTACCACTTCTCTAATTCTGTATATATGGGCACAGCACAGTACCACTTCTCTAATTCTGCATATAAGGGCACATCACAGTACCACTTCTCTAATTCTGTATCTATGGGCACAGCACAGTACCACTTCTCTAATTCTGTATATATGGGCACAGCACAGTACCACTTCTCTAATCCTGTATCAATGGGAATAGCACAGTACCACTTCTCTAATTCCGTATATATGGGCACAGCACAGTATCACTTCTCTAATTCTGTATATATGGGCACAGCACAGTATCACTTCTCTAATTCTGTATATATGGGCACAGCACAGTACCACTTCTCTAATTCTGTATATATGGGCACAGCACAGTACCACTTCTCTAATTCTGTATATATGGGCACAGCACAGTACCACTTCTCTAATTCTGCATATAAGGGCACAGCACAGTACCACTTCTCTAATTCTGTATATATGGGCACAGCACAGTACCACTTCTCTAATTCTGTATATATGGGCACAGCACAGTACCACTTCTCTAATTCTGTATATATGGGCACAGCACAGTACCACTTCTCTAATTCTGTATATATGGGCACAGCACAGTACCACTTCTCTAATTCTGTATATATGGGCACAGCACAGTACCACGTCTCTAATTCTGTATATATGGGCACAGCACAGTACCACTTCTCTAATCCTGTATCAATGGGAATAGCACAGTACCACTTCTCTAATTCTGTATATATGGGCACAGCACAGTACCACTTCTCTAATTCTGTATATATGGGCACAGCACAGTACCACTTCTCTAATTCTGTATATATGGGCACAGCACAGTACCACTTCTCTAATTCTGCATATAAGGGCACAGCACAGTACCACTTCTCTAATTCTGTATATATGGACACAGCACAGTACCACTTCTCTAATTCTGTATATATGGGCACAGCACAGTATCACTTCTCTAATTCTGTATCTATAGGCACAGCACAGTATCACTTCTCTAATTCTGTATATATGGACACAGCACAGTACCACTTCTCTAATTCTGTATATATGGGCACAGCACAGTACCACTTCTCTAATTCTGTATTTATGGGCACAGCACAGTATCACTTCTCTAATTCTGTATCTATGGGCACAGCACAGTATCACTTCTCTAATTCTGTATATATGGGCACAGCACAGTACCACTTCTCTAATTCTGCATATAAGGGCACAGCACAGTACCACTTCTCTAATTCTGTATATATGGACACAGCACAGTATCACTTCTCTAATTCTGTATATATGGACACAGCACAGTACCACTTCTCTAATTCTGTATCTATGGGCACAGCACAGTACCACTTCTCTAATTCTGTATCTATGGGCACAGCACAGTACCACTTCTCTAATTCTGTATATATGGGCACAGCACAGTACCACGTCTCTAATTCTGTATATATGGACACAGCACAGTACCACTTCTCTAATTCTGTATCTATGGGCACAGCACAGTATCACTTCTCTAATTCTGTATCTATGGGCACAGCACAGTACCACTTCTCTAATTCTGTATATATGGGCACAGCACAGTACCACGTCTCTAATTCTGTATATATGGACACAGCACAGTACCACTTCTCTAATTCTGTATATATGGGCACAGCACAGTACCACTTCTCTAATTCTGTATATATGGGCACAGCACAGTACCACTTCTCTAATTCTGTATATATGGGCACAGCACAGTACCACTTCTCTAATTCTGTATATATGGGCACAGCACAGTACCACTTCTCTAATCCTGTATCAATGGGAATAGCACAGTACCACTTCTCTAATTCTGTATATATGGGCACAGCACAGTACCACTTCTCTAATTCTGTATATATGGGCACAGCACAGTACCACTTCTCTAATTCTGCATATAAGGGCACAGCACAGTACCACTTCTCTAATTCTGTATATATGGACACAGCACAGTACCACTTCTCTAATTCTATATATATGGGCACAGCACAGTATCACTTCTCTAATTCTGTATCTATGGGCACAGCACAGTACCACGTCTCTAATTCTGTATATATGGACACAGCACAGTACCACTTCTCTAATTCTGTATATATGGGCACAGCACAGTACCACTTCTCTAATTCTGTATATATGGGCACAGCACAGTACCACTTCTCTAATTCTGTATATATGGGCACAGCACAGTATCACTTCTCTAATTCTGTATCTATGGGCACAGCACAGTACCACGTCTCTAATTCTGTATATATGGACACAGCACAGTACCACTTCTCTAATTCTGCATATAAGGGCACAGGACATTACCACTTCTCTAATTCTGTATATATGGGCACAGCACAGTATCACTTCTCTAATTCTGTATATATGGGCACAGCACAGTACCACTTCTCTAATTCTGCATATAAGGGCACAGCACAGTACCACTTCTCTAATTCTGTATCTATGGGCACAGCACAGTACCACTTCTCTAATTCTGTATATATGGGCACAGCACAGTATCACTTCTCTAATTCTGTAGATATGGGCACAGCACAGTACCACTTCTCTAATTCTGTATATATGGGCACAGCACAGTATCACTTCTCTAATTCTGTATCTATGGGCACAGCACAGTACCACGTCTCTAATTCTGTATCTATGGGCACAGCACAGTATCACTTCTCTAATTCTGTATATATGGGCACAGCACAGTACCACTTCTCTAATTCTGCATATAAGGGCACAGCACAGTACCACTTCTCTAATTCTGTATATATGGACACAGCACAGTACCACTTCTCTAATTCTGTATATATGGGCACAGCACAGTACCACGTCTCTAATTCTGTATATATGGACACAGCACAGTACCACTTCTCTAATCCTGTATCAATGGGAATAGCACAGTACCACTTCTCTAATCCTGTATCAATGGGAATAGCACAGTACCACTTCTCTAATTCTGTATATATGGACACAGCACAGTACCACTTCTCTAATTCTGCATATAAGGGCACAGCACAGTACCACTTCTCTAATTCTGTATATATGGGCACAGCACAGTACCACTTCTCTAATTCTGCATATAAGGGCACAGCACAGTACCACTTCTCTAATTCTGTATATATGGGCACAGCACAGTACCACTTCTCTAATTCTGTATATATGGGCACAGCACAGTATCACTTCTCTAATTCTGTATATATGGGCACAGCACAGTATCACTTCTCTAATTCTGTATATATGGGCACAGCACAGTACCACTTCTCTAATTCTGTATATATGGGCACAGCACAGTACCACTTCTCTAATTCTGCATATAAGGGCACAGCACAGTACCTCTTCTCTCATTCTGTATATATGGGCACAGCACAGTACCACTTCTCTAATTCTGCATATAAGGGCACAGCACAGTACCACTTCTCTAATTCTGTATATATGGACACAGCACAGTACCACTTCTCTAATTCTGTATATATGGGCACAGCACAGTATCACTTCTCTAATTCTGTATATATGGGCACAGCACAGTATCACTTCTCTAATTCTGTATATATGGGCACAGCACAGTACCACTTCTCTAATTCTGTATATATGGACACAGCACAGTACCACTTCTCTAATTCTGTATATATGGACACAGCACAGTACCACTTCTCTAATCCTGTATCAATGGGCACAGCACAGTACCACTTCTCTAATTCTGTATATATGGACACAGCACAGTACCACTTCTCTAATTCTGTATATATGGGCACAGCACAGTACCACTTCTCTAATTCTGCATATAAGGGCACAGCACAGTACCTCTTCTCTCATTCTGTATATATGGGCACAGCACAGTATCACTTCTCTAATTCTGTATATATGGGCACAGCACAGTACCACTTCTCTAATTCTGTATATATGGACACAGCACAGTACCACTTCTCCAATTCTGTATATATGGACACAGCACAGTACCACTTCTCTAATCCTGTATCAATGGGCACAGCACAGTACCACTTCTCTAATTCTGTATATATGGACACAGCACAGTACCACTTCTCTAATTCTGTATATATGGGCACAGCACAGTACCTCTTCTCTCATTCTGTATATATGGGCACAGCACAGTACCACTTCTCTAATTCTGCATATAAGGGCACAGCACAGTACCACTTCTCTAATTCTGTATATATGGACACAGCACAGTACCACTTCTCTAATTCTGTATATATGGGCACAGCACAGTATCACTTCTCTAATTCTGTATCTATGGGCACAGCACAGTACCACGTCTCTAATTCTGTATCTATGGGCACAGCACAGTACCACTTCTCTAATTCTGTATATATGGGCACAGCACAGTACCACTTCTCTAATTCTGTATATATGGGCACAGCACAGTACCACTTCTCTAATTCTGAATATATGGGCACAGCACAGTACCACTTCTCTAATTCTGTATATATGGGAATAGCACAGTACCACTTCTCTAATTCTGTATATATGGGCACAGCACAGTACCACTTCTCTAATTCTGTATATATGGGCACAGCACAGTACCACTTCTCTAATTCTGTATATATGGGCACAGCACAGTACCACTTCTCTAATTCTGCATATAAGGGCACAGCACAGTACCTCTTCTCTCATTCTGTATATATGGGCACAGCACAGTACCACTTCTCTAATTCTGCATATAAGGGCACAGCACAGTACCACTTCTCTAATTCTGTATATATGGACACAGCACAGTACCACTTCTCTAATTCTGTATATATGGGCACAGCACAGTATCACTTCTCTAATTCTGTATATATGGGCACAGCACAGTATCACTTCTCTAATTCTGTATATATGGGCACAGCACAGTACCACTTCTCTAATTCTGTATATATGGACACAGCACAGTACCACTTCTCTAATTCTGTATATATGGACACAGCACAGTACCACTTCTCTAATCCTGTATCAATGGGCACAGCACAGTACCACTTCTCTAATTCTGTATATATGGACACAGCACAGTACCACTTCTCTAATTCTGTATATATGGGCACAGCACAGTACCACTTCTCTAATTCTGCATATAAGGGCACAGCACAGTACCTCTTCTCTCATTCTGTATATATGGGCACAGCACAGTATCACTTCTCTAATTCTGTATATATGGGCACAGCACAGTACCACTTCTCTAATTCTGTATATATGGACACAGCACAGTACCACTTCTCTAATTCTGTATATATGGACACAGCACAGTACCACTTCTCTAATCCTGTATCAATGGGCACAGCACAGTACCACTTCTCTAATTCTGTATATATGGACACAGCACAGTACCACTTCTCTAATTCTGTATATATGGGCACAGCACAGTACCACTTCTCTAATTCTGCATATAAGGGCACAACACAGTACCTCTTCTCTCATTCTGTATATATGGGCACAGCACAGTACCACTTCTCTAATTCTGCATATAAGGGCACAGCACAGTACCACGTCTCTAATTCTGTATCTATGGGCACAGCACAGTACCACTTCTCTAATTCTGTATATATGGGCACAGCACAGTACCACTTCTCTAATTCTGTATCTATGGGCACAGCACAGTACCACTTCTCTAATTCTGTATCTATGGGCACAGCACAGTATCACTTCTCTAATTCTGTATATATGGGCACAGCACAGTACCACTTCTCTAATTCTGTATATATGGGCACAGCACAGTATCACTTCTCTAATTCTGTATATATGGGCACAGCACAGTACCACTTCTCTAATTCTGTATATATGGGCACAGCACAGTACCACTTCTCTAATTCTGTATATATGGGCACAGCACAGTACCACGTCTCTAATTCTGTATATATGGGCACAGCACAGTACCACTTCTCTAATTCTGTATATATGGACACAGCACAGTATCACTTCTCTAATTCTGTATCTATGGGCACAGCACAGTACCACTTCTCTAATTCTGTATATATGGACACAGCACAGTACCACTTCTCTAATTCTGTATATATGGGCACAGCACAGTACCACGTCTCTAATTCTGTATATATAGGCACAGCACAGTATCACTTCTCTAATTCTGTATGTATGGGCACAGCACAGTATCACTTCTCTAATTCTGTATATATGGGCACAGCACAGTATCACTTCTCTAATTCTGTATCTATGGGCACAGCACAGTATCACTTCTCTAATTCTGTATATATGGGCACAGCACAGTACCACTTCTCTAATTCTGTATATATGGGCACAGCACAGTACCACGTCTCTAATTCTGTATATATGGACACAGCAAAGTACCACTTCTCTAATTCTGTATATATGGACGCAGCACAGTACCACTTCTCTAATCCTGTATATATGGGCACAGCACAGTACCACTTCTCTAATTCTGTATATATGGGCACAGCACAGTACCACTTCTCTAATTCTGCATATAAGGGCACAGCACAGTATCACTTCTCTAATTCTGTATCTATGGGCACAGCACAGTACCACTTCTCTAATTCTGTATATATGGGCACAGCACAGTACCACTTCTCTAATTCTGCATATAAGGGCTCAGCACAGTACCACTTCTCTAATTCTGTATATATGGGCACAGCACAGTACCACTTCTCTAATTCTGTATATATGGACACAGCACAGTACCACTTCTCTAATTCTGTATATATGGGCACAGCACAGTATCACTTCTCTAATTCTGTATCTATGGGCACAGCACAGTACCACGTCTCTAATTCTGTATCTATGGGCACAGCACAGTATTACTTCTCTAATTCTGTATATATGGGCACAGCACAGTACCACTTCTCTAATTCTGTATATATGGGCACAGCACAGTATCACTTCTCTAATTCTGTATATATGGGCACAGCACAGTATCACTTCTCTAATTCTGTATATATGGGCACAGCACAGTACCACTTCTCTAATTCTGTATATATGGGCACAGCACAGTACCACGTCTCTAATTCTGTATATATGGGCACAGCACAGTATCACTTCTCTAATTCTGTATCTATGGGCACAGCACAGTACCACGTCTCTAATTCTGTATATATAGGCACAGCACAGTATCACTTCTCTAATTCTGTATCTATGGGCACAGCACAGTATCACTTCTCTAATTCTGTATATATGGGCACAGCACAGTACCACTTCTCTAATTCTGTATATATGGGCACAGCACAGTACCACGTCTCTAATTCTGTATATATGGACACAGCAAAGTACCACTTCTCTAATTCTGTATATATGGACGCAGCACAGTACCACTTCTCTAATCCTGTATATATGGGCACAGCACAGTACCACTTCTCTAATTCTGTATATATGGGCACAGCACAGTACCACTTCTCTAATTCTGTATATATGGGCACAGCACAGTACCACTTCTCTAATTCTGCATATAAGGGCACAGCACAGTACCACTTCTCTAATTCTGTATATATGGACACAGCACAGTACCACTTCTCTAATTCTGTATATATGGGCACAGCACAGTACCACTTCTCTAATTCTGTATATATGGGCACAGCACAGTATCACTTCTCTACTTCTGTATATATGGGCACAGCACAGTATCACTTCTTTAATTCTGTATATATGGGCACAGCACAGTACCACTTCTCTAATTCTGTATATATGGGCACAGCACAGTACCACGTCTCTAATTCTGTATATATGGACACAGCACAGTACCACTTCTCTAATTCTGTATATATGGACACAGCACAGTATCACTTCTCTAATCCTGTATATATGGGCACAGCACAGTACCACTTCTCTAATTCTGTATATATGGGCACAGCACAGTATCACTTCTCTAATTCTGTATCTATGGGCACAGCACAGTACCACGTCTCAATTCTGTATCTATGGGCACAGCACAGTATCACTTCTCTAATTCTGTATATATGGGCACAGCACAGTACCACTTCTCTAATTCTGTATATATGGACACAGCACAGTATCACTTCTCTAATTCTGTATATATGGGCACAGCACAGTACCACTTCTCTAATTCTGTATATATGGGCACAGCACAGTACCACTTCTCTAATTCTGTATATATGGACACAGCACAGTACCACTTCTCTAATTCTGTATATATGGACACAGCACAGTACCACTTCTCTAATCCTGTATATATGGGTATGGCGTGGGAGCAGTTCTCAAATCCCATATATATGGCCAATGTACAGTATTTCTGGTTCAGAGTGGCAGAGGGGGTAGTGGACCTACAGCCCCAAGAAGAATGGTGCATGGCATTGTACACCGCTAGACTACATACAGATAGGCCACATAGAGCATGTCATTAATCCTATGCACTCATATAGCAAACTGAGTAGAATATTTCACAAACTGATAAACTGATGGATGTAACAACCATATAGCAGAATATCAGGCATCAAGAAACTATAATTGTATCTCTATGTCATATAGTTATGATAAAATATACTGTGTAAAATAATATAGTATGTGAATTTCAGATTCTATACATTATACATAAAATATATTTTATAAAGACATAAATTACATTACTTTATATAGCGTTACTTATAGGAAATTGTAATGAAATTCAGATTAAAATCAGTATTATATTTGTCTGCAACTCACATTTCGGTGGCTTGCGAGTCAAGAAGTTGGATAAGGATTTTATCCCAGAATCCTGTAATGTATAAAAAAAAAATATAGTTTATATCAAGGTTAATACTGTTCCGAGTTTTTTGGAAATCACATAAATCTAAAAGCATAGAGCTCCCTCTAATGTAAGATTCTAGAATTGTATTATCAATGGCTGTGTAACGCAAAAAACAAAACTGTCACTACCCCAAAATAGGGAAAATATCACTGTCCGAATTTGCGCTGAATTTAGGGCCCAAGTATATAGTCCACAATCTGAAGGCAAAACAGAATACACAATAAACTTACAGGCAGATCAAAACAAGGGGGTTTCTCACAAAATTAAGAGACAAGTGGATTTACAGTAACAAGCCAAAGGTCAGTCCGAGAGGTAACATCAGAGCCAAAATTAGGAGACAAGTGGAATACCAGTAACAAGGCAAGGGTTAGTCCGAGAGGTAACGTCAGAGCCAAAATTAGGAGACAAGTGGATTTACAGTAACAAGTCAAAGGTTAATATAAAGCAGTCCAACACAAACAATTAGGATATGCAAGCCTCACTAAGTACAACCAAATAGCAGGCACTTGGTTGAGCAGGAACTATATATTCTTCTTTGATAATGATAAAGTATATAAATTCAAATTTAACACCTTAAGTAAACTGTACGTATCAGGTTTCTCAGAAGCTTCTACAGGAGCAGGAGAAGAACCAGGTGGACACTTCTGGAGCTCTTCGATCCCTTCAGGGTAATCGTGTATATCCCATTGACTTAAGTTTTCATTCACCTAAGACACAAATAGGACCATCAGTGTAAGGTCAGTCCAAGGTTACAGACACCAGTGTAATGTTATATCACTTCTAACCAGAGTCGAGCATAGAAACTAATAGTAAAAGTAACATCAACTACATGGCGGCGACTTACAGCGTCCTCTGAACGTTTCTCTTCTGCTTTCAGAAGCTCGGCGCTCTTATCGACAGCTCGGATACTGCAAATGGAGTTCGGATAAGCGCTGATGTGGAGATTCACACTAGACCCCGGAAGATTCTGCTTCTCCGAAAACTGAAGAGAAACCTTTAAGGAGAAAAAGTTCCAAAGAAAAAGTAATCAATAGTTATATAATATATGTTATACATTGTGCAGGATTGGAGGTATATGGTGGACGTCATGTACAATGTATTATGTACAACTTGGATAATGGTAGGTCTTAGGGTTAAGGTCAGTAAAACCTTATAAAATCCTTATTATTTACGGCCACGTCAGGGCAGAATTGAAGCGATATAACACTTACCGGGTTGGGATAGCAGCTAGTGACCGGGATTTTAATGCTGTCGGCAATGATATCTCCATTGTCAAGGCCAGCGAAAATAAAGATGGTGGCTGCCGGGGACATGTCAGAATTGACCATAACAGGAACGGGGAAGAAGCTCGCCATGCCTGGTAGAAATCAAAGATATTAACACTTTAGTGAAGGTGTCATTGACTTAATTTGAAAACTTTATACACACCATATACTGAAGAGATGTCACATATATAAAGATTGCCACAACTATAGGTGCAATGAGTGAGCAGCGCAGAGTCCGGGACGTATACAGTCCTGGGAATGGTGCGCTTCTTTCTGGTATTATAGCTAAATTTTTTTGTAATGATTAGGGCCGAACTGCAATACCAGATCCAACAAATGGAAGAATAGCACTGCTTATGGAAGAAGTGGTAGCAATATCTTGATATACCTCCGTTTGGAGAGAATGTATGTCTAATGCTTGCACTTGAGACAATTTGTCCAATTTTAAAGATCTGTAAGAAACATAATAAAGACTTAGGTAAGAAAGTTACATATAGAAGATTACCCTCCATACACATACAATGAGTCTATCAGGTGACATTTACTGTCCTATCGTAGAGATATGATAGAGGGGAGAGAAGCTGAGCTGTGTGATATATAGGGTTATAGGATAGAGGAGAGAAGCTGAGCTCTATGATATATAGGGTTATAGGATAGAGGAGAGAAGCTGAGCTGTGTGATATATAGGGTTATAGGATAGAGGAGAGAAGCTGAGCTCTATGATATATAGGGTTATAGGATAGAGAGAAGCTGAGCTCTGTGATATATAGGGTTATAGGATAGAGGAGAGAAGCTGTGCTCTGTGATATATAGGGGTATAGGATAGAGGAGAGAAGCTGAGCTCTGTAATATATAGGGTTATAGGATAGAGAGAAGCTGAGCTCTGTGATATATAGGGTTATAGGATAGAGGAGAGAAGCTGAGCTCTGTGATATATAGGGTTATAGGATAGAGGAGAGAAGCTGAGCTCTGTGATATATAGGGTTATAGGATAGAGGAGAGAAGCTGAGTATATAGGATATATATCACCTACCATGTAATGGAAGTTTATGGTCTCTTTCTTGTACTCTTTAGGATCCAGGACATAGTCTGCCCAGAGATTCACTTTCTTGTTACAGGGCAAGACATAAAGATCTTTTCTGATTTTCACTTGGCTCACTACTCTTGTGTAAAAGCGGATCAATGTTGCGTAGCCATCTTCATACTCCGGTTCCACTTCAGCAGAGTCTACATTGTCTTCCAATGGCTGTCTGGGAATGAGTTTTGCCTAGAAGGATTGACATAAAATATTCATTGTTATACATAACCTCTCAGACTAATACTGAGAGACAGATGGTATGGTTTGTATAATAAGAAGTTGTACAATTTTCCAATATACTTTCTGTACCAATTCCTCTCGGTTTTCTAGATCTCTGCTCGCTCTCTTCCCCCGACACCTACTTGACCACACATGTTCCTTCCGTGTCTTGGCAACGTTTTTAACCAATTTGCAAACCTCTCCTTGTAATGATTTGTTACTTGTGTTTATTACCTGAAGGTGAATGACGTCCTCATGAAGGGTCTCGTGTTCTAATGTAAATCCTCCGCTCCCATCATTATTGGTTGTATAAATTTCTTCTCTTCTTTCCCCATTAACATACAACTCGATATCGGCATCTGCCATTGGACGTCCATCTGGTCCTGTGACAGTCATCTACAAGAAAAAACACAGAGAGATCGGTTACTTTAGGTTCAGGTAAGAAACACTCCAGACAAGAAGAAGCCTGAGGAAGAATCTTTGTATCATGTACGGCTTCTCTCGTCCTTTACCCCAGCCAGTCTCACATCTCTTGCCCTGTATCCTGCCCAGTACCACTTGTTAGCTCTGTATACAGGCAAGTATCATTAGTTTTGCTCTATATACTGTCCAGTACTTCTTCTCTAAGTCTGTATCTTGCCCAGTACCACTTCTCTTACGATATGCACTGCTCAGTACCACTTCTCTTGTCCTTTATACTGCTCTCTACCACATTTGTAGCCCTGTTTCCTGCACTACCACTTCTCTTGCCTCGTATAGACACTCCATAGTACCACTTCTCTTACCCTGTGTACTGCCCAGTACCACTTCTCTTGCCCTGTATAGACACTCCATAGTACCACTTCTCTTACCCTGTGTACTGCCCAGTACCACTTCTCTTACCCTGTGTACTGCCCAGTACCACTTCTCTTACCCTGTGTACTGCCCAGTACCACTTCTCTTGCCCTGTATAGACACTCCATAGTATCACTTCTCTGGCCCAACTCATCACTTACCCAACCTCGATATTGGAGTCCTGGTCTATAGACATCTCTGGGGTCTTTAAATACCACTTTGGCTATAACAGATGTAACAGTTATGTGCTTTGTATCTTTTCTCTCCACTCCTGCAAGAAAACAGAATATAGTTTGGACATCTTCATCCTCCATCCATGATGCCACTGTCCACTTTAGGGACTGTATTGTGCACAAACCAGAAACAAAAGCCATGTACATGAGATTTCTCTACGGATAACTGTGTGGTTAGTAAAGACTGAAGATGTCTATCAAGGCTAAGTAGAGTCAGAGAACAGTGAACCAGGCTGGTTTGCATACCAATGAAATGATGATTATTTCTACCTTATTTGCCCTCTTAGTGACCACAATACTATGTACATGCTTCTATTCAGGCCCCCTTCTCACCACCGTATTGGTTTGGGATGGAATCTGGACTGGACGGGCTCCTGTAAATTCTCTATGGGCTAAAAACCTCAAGGCTTGTGCAGGATGAGACCGGATTGTATTTCCTTTAGTAAATGTGATGAGCCTTGTTGTCCTTTGTGGATCCCCTGACCAGGGCTCCTGTCTAATCCATGGTACAGGGGGTTCACATTGACATTGCCTAGCTGTTCTATGACTGTAGAAAGAAGAGTCAAAAATAATGTCAACAACCATCATTACCAGTTCCATCCTCTGTAAGTGTGGCCTCCACATCAATGTACTTGCTGTAGTCATCATACTTTAACTTGAAGAAGTCAGTGTCCACTTCTGTGGTGTAGCATCCATATGCATCAGTCTACAGAGCAGAGCAGAAGAAGTAAGTAATGGGAATCAGATCTATCTATCTATCTATCTATCTATCTATCTATCTATCTATCTATCATCTATCCATCCATCCATCCACCAATGTAACCATTTATCTCCTGATCATAGTCTTAGCCTAGACCATGAAGAACATTGGATGACTTCACCCTTACCTGTCCATCAATTGGCTTACAGAGGTGATCTGGGCTGAATAGAGCTTCACGACACATTTTCCCAGTTATATTACCTCTCACAGGCTTATTATAAGTGTATCTGGAAAGAAATAACAATTTTGAAACATTTTCCATGATATAAGTGTTATACAAGTGAATCGTTTGGCTCACTTTTGAAGGTCCCATCAGGCAGGAGAACATACTTTATCACTCAGGTTAGACTTTGGACTTACTTGCTACAAATTTTCATAGGAAAGTTGCTCTGATGGATGGTTACTTCCTCTGGAGCGTTTATTGTGGTTTCAAACTTTGGCAAAACTGTACAAGAAACAGAAATATTTTTAGATTCATTGCACTCTATATTTATTTGTGATGCTCGATCAAAATGTAATGTGCTTTATTTAAAAACGTTGCCTTTTTCTGCCTGAAAGACCTTCTAAAGTTCCTACCGTTTAGTGTATCACTTATTCCTAATTTGCTGTTCACTTCCTGTTACTAGGAAAGATCCGTCTTTAGAAACCATCAGGCTCAAGATGTAGCACAGTGAATGGAGTGGGAAGGGCAGGTCTCTGCACAGCGTTTGCATGTTTGCACAAAGCTTTAGCTGTCTGTATATGGTACAGGGATAAGTCTGCAGTTTCTCATGGATTAACATGAGTGTAAGGATAGTCTAGGCAGTTCTATCTACTTCTGACTAGCTGCTTGTGTTAGTACTGACCAGATGTTAGTCATAGAAAGGAAAACAGCTTTCCTAGTGTGCTCATATTTCTCTTTTTCTGTGTGAGGAATCTTGTTAGCTGTATCATCTACTATATTACATTCACTTGGTCTTCTCTCTGCTATTTGTTTGCTATTTCACAGTTACTTCTGGCAGAATTACATGTATAGAAATCAGTAGTAGCAATAATGGAAGATCTAAAACATCCAAGAATTACACTGTCATTGTATTGATTTCAATGGTCACCTTGCAATGCTTCATTTCTCCTGTGATGGCGCTGTGGGATAACTGAAAACTTCATAATAAGTTCTACAGATTACAACAGATAGCTGAAGGTTCCAAGTTAAATTTGGGAGACCAGTGAAACCAGAGGAACAAACATAGACTGCTGAAAGTGGACAACCCTTGGAATTATCCAAATCTTTACATTTACATTATGAGGTTTATTCCATTATAGAAACTCAAATCATGTTGGACTCACCAAGCTTGTCTATAGTGACAGTCACATGAGCCATAGAGCCATTTTTAGAAGCTGTGACAGTGTAGTCACCCACACGTGATTCCAGGGACAGATTATAGGACAACTCCAATATCCCGCCTTTTGTTTGAATATTCTGCCACCGTTTTATAATGTTACCCTGGTTATCCTAAAGGCAATCAGAAAATAATTAATATTTAATAGTTGATATATCTTTTTATATTGTACTTTCCCTTTCTGAGTCTCATATAGTATCTAATTTATATACACCATATATGGAGGCTAACGTTAGGATTGTGCAGCAGGTGCGGCCATGATATGGGAGTCGCAGCCTGTTCCACTGCACAGTCCAGCAGTCATAGGGTTAATTCCCTTTGCAGTAGCCGGGCGTGGTCGACTGTCTGACTGGGGTGTCGACCAATGTACGCTCGGGCGTGGGCAGCTGGGCTCTTTACTTGTGACCGCCCCTTCCCTATTTAAGGGGGCTGGTCTGGACACCCGGCACTCTAAGATTATTTCTCAAAACCTAAATGGTGTGTGCGTGCGTGCGTGAGCGTGCGCATGTGTATGAGAATTATTAGGATATATTCTATGGTATCTGTACAACAGTACATCTAGTTACTAAAATAGTGGTGACACACAGGGTCCGATGGACACCATTGAGTATAATGGGGTATGTTGTTGAAACTGAAACTAGTGGAGAAAAAGTCCTCCATGCAGAACTTTTTCCTCCATCAATTTTCAGGTGGACTCTTCAACGAAGACTCACAGAAATATGAATGTAGCCTTAAAGGGGCTCTATCAGCAAAATCATGCTGATAGAGCCCCACATATGCGTGCATAGCCTTTAAAAAGGCTATTCAGGCACTGTAAAAGTTAAATTAAACTACCCCGCCGTTTTAAAATAATAACTTAAAAAAGAATGTGATCTACTTACGGAACGTGCACCCTGGGCGGGCATTCAGGGTGCGCCGTCTTCTTCTTCCCCGCCTCTTCTTCCTCTGACGTCTTCGGGTCCCGTCCTCCTCCGGCGCTTGCTCGTGCACACTGATAAAAAAAAAATAGCCCGAGCGCATGCGCAGTAGCACGCGGCTTCTACTACAGCTACTGCGCATGCGCCCGGGCTATTTTTTTTATCAGTGTCCGCGAGCAAGCACCGGAGAAGGACGGGACCCGAAGACGTCAGAGGAAGAAGAGGCGGGGAAGAAGATGAAGACACACCCAGATGCCCGCCCAGGGTGCACGTTCCGTAAGTAGAGAACATTCTTTTTTAAGTTATTATTTTAAAACGGGGGGGTAGTTTAATATAACATTACCGATGCCTGAATAGCCTTTTTAAAGGCTATTCACGCATATGTGGGGCTCTAGCAGCATGATTTTGCTGATAGAGCCCCTTTAAGTGTCCCATGTGAGTAGAGTGGGGGTGCACATGTGTGCCCACCACTGTACTCAATTTTATGATGTTAATCTGTTTTCCCTTAGTCCTAACAGCAGCACAATATGGGGTATTTCTGCCCCCTGTGCTGATAGGACAAATCTGCTCAAAAGGAAGACGGACTCTCAGCCCAGGAGGCCAACACAGCCCTGGTTGAATGGGCTTTGATGAACTCGGATGGTGTTAACCCAAGCAAAGAAGAAGTTTTCCCTTGGCTCCAAAGCATAAGCTCTGCTGAAGCTCTCAGCAAGGCCAAAACCTGCACAGCGGCTGCGATCTGACAAGGGCAGGCACACCCAGCCCGGTACGGCCACTGCCACAAGGAGGCCTCAGGAGTAAAAGCTCCCAAGGAAAAGAGATGAACAACTGAAGAGGAAAAAACAACTAAAGTAGTTGACCCTCAAAATCCTTTTCGGAAAAAATGGAAGGTCAAAAGATCCTCCCCCCACCCATCCCGCCACACAGGACAGACAAAAACACAAGAGGAGGAGGTCTTTTTTGCGCTCTTATAGGGGTGTTGTCCTGCAATAAATTATTCTACTTAAAAATCCCACCTGTCCTACAAGCACACGGGGGCAGACATACCCCATATTGTGCTACTGTTAGGATAGGAGGGAATACAGAATAGAGTCTTGACCAAGAATTTGTTCCACTTCTCTGTTAACATGGGGGCATAGTGGGCTTTTATCCTATGTAGTCCCATATTACACTTAGACTACATAAAATAGTCCTATGGTTTCCCTTGAGACCAACTTTAATTTCCCTTCCTCTTTTTCATGGTCCCGTGTTTGGCTCCAATTGGCTAAAACAGTAGCCTTCCCCTTTCTGTTTAATGCAATGTTGCTAAAAGACTATTGGTTTCACGGACATGTAGAAAATCCTACGGATGGACAAACAGTCGCGGTGGGATTATTGCTAGTTGGCTTTCATCATCCATTCCTAGGCTTGTTGTTTCTTTAACCAAACTTGAATTATTATAATCGGGCTATATTAGTATATTGTAACTTACCGTAAAGTTAACCCAAGAAAACTGTAAAATAGAAAACAGGCCACGGTTAGCCGTGCATATACATGGTTAATGGCGATGTACACACTTATGATCACAAGGGTGTCTTTCATGCCCGTGTCTCTGTTGTAGGAGCAGAACAAAGAAAACAACTCAAGCGTGGAATCGTGAAGTGACACCGATAACATCTGATGGAACGTTCCGACTATAATGGGGTCCACTGGGGTTCTGACATAGAGGCTGCATATAATGGCGCAGATATACTAATAACTACGGATACCCAAACGCTAGTGTGCACCTGGCATGACTTGGATGTCAGATCTTTGCAGATAGTGGATTAGAACTACTACTGGTTTGTGTACACAGCTCCCCTGCAGAGCTATGTGACTCTATGGTTACAGACGCAATGGTATTTCTCCTATTGTAATGGTTAGGAGGTATTGGGAGCTGTAGACTCACGAGTGCTTAGTCAGAAGAAATACTCACTTACCATTTCATTTTTGGCCATAAGGTCCTCGGTATAGTCCACCGCTCTCATGATCACTGTAGACGACAAAGGTTTTACCATGTTATAGAGATTTAAAGGGGATGTATAAGATTAGGAAAATACATCTATATTCTTCCAGGTACAGGCTACTCTTGTGCATGTGCTATGTCTGGAATTGCAGTTGCAATACCCGACACAGCCAATACCAAGGGGGCGCTGTTGCTGTGTCTTCAGCTCTTACATGTTTCTCCAGGTTGGTACATAGCTCTGTCTGTCTGGACAAACATTTTGCTTCTCATGGGTCGGATGATGACAGACTTTTCCGCTTTCTCCTTTAGACCATCACTTGTAATGTCGACGGATATGGTGGCGATCTCATCTTTACCATTCACGGGTGGAGGAACCTAAGAAGAGAACATATATCATTTTATATCGGTCAGGACTGAGTATATTGCCTCCGATATGGGGAAATCTGACGGTAATATAATGGAGGAATATTTTGGAACACCATTTGATGTTAGTAATGCTTCATCTTATTTTATAATAAATAAAAAGATACATTTTTTGTATTTTGTATACTATTCTATCTGTATCAGGGAGTTGATAACATACAATACATGATGTACATGATCTACGACTTGTTCAGGCTTCATATCATGGGGAAAGGAAGAGCTGAGTTGTCTTCATCAACTATTATGGAGTCGTTCTGTTTGGGGATCACTCCTTTTTGCTGATCCTTAAGGTTACGCCATCAATAAGAGACCACTGATGGTCCCAAGACAGAGAACCCACAGATCAGCTATTTAAATGGTCAGTGGCACATACACAAACACCGTGATCTCTACACCATTCCCTTCTTCTTATAGTGCCCATACAATTGCAACTTTGTCCTATTGTTTTCTATGGTACGATGCTGTAAGTGAATAGGATGGCTGCTATGATGGTGTGAGATATAAACAGTACCCAGACGATCAGCTGATCAGCAGGGGTCTTGGGTGCCAGACCCCCAGTGGTAGCTTATTGTGAGCTATCCTAAGGAACTATCATCGATAAAAAAGGATTTGGAAACTATAGGCAGTAACGTGGGATATTAAAAACAAAGAAACAAAAAACCCACAAAAATACTAAAAAATGTTAAACATATAAACTTAATTTATGCAACAGTTTGATTTTGCTATTTGCAACGTAAGGGGATTGTCCAGCCTTTTGATCCTAGGGAAGGTCATCAGTATCAGAACAGTGAGGGTCGGAGACCTGGCACCCCCAATGACCATTCCTGATGGTGTTGAGGAATAAAATGTCTTACGATTTAGGATCTAATATTTAGAAGTGGACTCAATGTTCGGAGATCTGATCTAATATATTGCATTACCTGGAGGGTGTTACATTGTATCTGCTCATCTCCTTCATTGATGTGAGTTGTGAATAGAGAAGACGTCTGAGCGGTTAGAGATATGACCATCTTAGTATTAGGATCAGGTAAGAAGACGTAGACACAGACAGTCTGGTTGGAGGGATAGGGCAGAACGGCCGGAGATACCACCAAGTATTTCCTGGTAGAAGATGAAGACGAGGATTGACAGTGTTACAGATTCTACCCCAAATACTTGGTAAGACTTGTAACAGTCTCTATTATATCACCAATAGTTAGCTTTAGCTTTTTTGCACTGAAATTATTTAGAAATGACTATGGAAATATTATATGGATAATGTGAATAATACAATAAATATATTACATAGCAATAATAGCAAAGATACTAAGATTATAAATATAATAATAAATATTAAAGGGAACCTGTCACCAGACCCAGCATATCACCCTAGCCCTGCAGATAGATAGGTTAGTGTCACCAGATCCCAGTATATCCCCCCAGCCCTGCAGATAGATAGGTTACTGTCACCAGAACCAGCATATCACCCCAGCCCTGCAGATAGGTAGGTTAGTGTCACCAGACCCCAGCATATCACCCTAGCCCTGCAGATAGATAGGTTAGTGTCACCAGATCCCAGTATATCCCCCCAGCCCTGCAGATAGATAGGTTAGTGTCACCAGACCCAGCATATCACCCCAGCCCTGCAGATAGGTTACTGTCACTAGAACCAGCATATCACCCCAGCCCTGCAGATAGATAGGTTAGTGTTATCAGAACCATCCTATCACCCCAGCCCTGAAGATAGATAGGTTAGTGTCACCAGAACCAGCATATCACCCCAGCCCTGAAGATAGATAGGTTACTGTCACCAGACCCAGCATATCACCCCAGCCCTGCAGATAGATAGGTTAGTGTCACCAGAACCAGCATATCACCCCAGTCCTGCAGATAGATAGGTTAGTGTCACCAGACCCAGCATATCACCCCAGTCCTGCAGATAGATAGGTTACTGTCACCAGACCCAGCATATCACCCCATCCCTGCAGATAGGTTAATGTCACCAGAACCCAACATATCAACCCAACCCTGCAGATAGATAGGTTAGTGTCACCAGAACCAGCATATCACCCCAGCCCTGCAGATAGATAGGTTAGTGTCACCAGAACCAGCATATCACCCCAGCACTGCAGATAGATAGGTTAGTGTCACCAGACCCAGCATATCACCCCAGCCCTGCAGATACATAGGTTAGGGTCACCAGAACCAGCATATCACCACAGCCCTGCAGATAGATAGGTTAGTGTCACCAGAACCAGCATATCACCCCAGCCCTGCAGATAGATAGGTTAGTGTCACCAGAACCAGCATATCACCCCAGCACTGCAGATAGATAGGTTAGTGTCACCAGAACCAGCATATCACCCCAGCACTGCAGATAGATAGGTTAGTGTCACCAGACCCAACATATCACCCCAGTCCTGCAGATAGATAGGTTAGTGTCACCAGAACCAGCATATCACCCCAGCCCTGCAGATAGATAGGTTAGTGTCACCAGACCCAGCATATCACCCCAGTCCTGCAGATAGATAGGTTAGTGTCACCAGAACCAGCATATCACCCCAGTCCTGCAGATAGATAGGTTAGTGTCACCAGACCCAGCATATCACCCCAGCCCTGCAGATAGATAGGTTACTGTCACCAGACCCAGCATATCACCCCAGCCCTGCAGATAGATAGGTTAGTGTCACCAGAACCAGCATATCACCCCAGCCCTGCAGATAGATAGGTTAGTGTCACCAGAACCAGCATATCACCCCAGCACTGCAGATAGATAGGTTAGTGTCACCAGACCCAGCATATCACCCCAGTCCTGCAGATAGATAGGTTACTGTCACCAGAACCCAGAATATCACCCCAGCCCTGCAGATACATAGGTTAGGGTCACCAGAACCAGCATATCACCACAGCCCTGCAGATAGATAGGTTAGTGTCACCAGAACCATCCTATCACCCCAGCCCTGCAGATAGATAGGTTAGTGTCACCAGACCCAGCATATCACCCCAGCCCTGCAGATAGATATGTTAGTGTCACCAGAACCAGCATATCACCCCAGCCCTGCAGATAGATAGGTTAGTGTCACCTGAACCAGCATATCACCCCAGCACTGCAGATAGATAGGTTAGTGTCACCAGAACCAGCATATCACCCCAGCACTGCAGATAGATAGGTTAGTGTCACCAGACTCAGTATATCACCCCAGCCCTGCAGATAGATAGGTTAGTGTCACCAGAACCAGCATATCACCCCAGTCCTGCAGATAGATAGGTTAGTGTCACCAGAACCATCATATCACCCCAGCCCTGCAGATAGATAGGTTACTGTCACCAGACCCAGCATATCACCCCAGTCCTGCAGATAGATAGGTTAGTGTCACCAGAACCATCATATCACCCCAGCCCTGCAGATAGATAGGTTACTGTCACCAGAACTAGCATATCACCCCAGTCCTGCAGATAGATAGGTTAGTGTCACCAGAACCAGCATATCACCCCATCCCTGCAGATAGATAGGTTAGTGTCACCAGACCCAGCAGATCACCCCACCCATGCAGATAGGTTACTGTCACCAGATCCAGCATATCACCCCACCCGTGCAGATAGGTTACAGTCATGTGAATACGTTTTTTCCCATTGTGACTCTATACCTCTGTTGTCACGAGTGAAAATATGCAAATTAGAAACAGTATTATTCTATTATAAGAATGTGATACAGGTAAATGGATGACTTACATTTTACTTTCCTGTCCGGCTGCCAGGCCAATAGTCAGGATAGCCAGCAGGAGTCTTCTCACGCTGAGGGTTTCCTCCATTCCTGCCCTGTAGATCCTCTGCCCTGAGTGTTATGTGCTCGGCTCCTTCTTGTGCCGCTATAAGAGCCGTCTCTCTACCTCGCTGTGTCTTCTCCTTGTCTGCTCTGCCAGATTTTTATAGTCTTTTAAGAGGAAATTCTAAGTACTTGTGAACTTACTTTCCTTTTCCCCTTCGCCATTCCAAGAACCCCTGAGGATACTTACATGGCAGCCGGCACAATGACACATTGTATGACAACACATCACAATGGAATTGTAGCCAATGGCTCCGGAGTAATAACAATGGTGGACCAGAGGTAATATCTGGCTGCGGACCATTAATAGACGTAATGGCAATGACACGGGGTCAGGATAGATGATTTATTGTATACACTGTATAGTGCCTATTATTCTGCTTTATAGGATTGTTCATTTTACACAATCCCCTTTTGTTAGGTGGCTATAAACTAACCTAAGCTTATGCTCTGCTGAGACCCCTATTTATACTATATAGCGCCACCACAGGAGAGATTAAGAGTTACCATTCCAATTAAAAGGTTGTCCATCTGATACTATACCTGTATGTGCAGGGGGCTCTACAGCGAGGGCTGGGGATCTTGCCCTATCTTAATACTATGATCACCATTTATTGTTATAACAAGGGTCCATACATTCGCTGGGACCCCCAGAAGTGTAAAAAAGATGCCCAATAGGTAAATGACTGCCACAGTCCTCAGATATCACTCCATCCACTTTATTGTTGTTGATCTGTGCAAGTTCCATAGAAGTAAATGTTTGGAGGAATGGTAAAGTCTGCGCACCTACGCTCCTTCTTCGCAGGGCAACCCCTTTAACTTTATCTGGATACCCGTAGCCTTTATCTGGTTGGCCCTCTCTCATAACCCTGCAAGGACCTACCTGTATGACCTGCGGGGTCCTAAATGATTAGGTTAGGAAGCCACATTCCTAATGTCAATGTATCAGCCCCTGTTACAGGGGACATCAGTAGAAAAACAAGTATGGCTACCAGAAGAACAACATTTCTTATTCTTAATCAAGTTGTGCAATCCCATTAGCATGTTCGGTGCTTTAAGAAAAGTCACCACTAGATGGAAACACAACACAATTCCAACGTACAACCGGGAGCAATAGCATTAAGTGACTGTACAGACATTGCATGATTGCAGCCGAGAGCTGTTTACTGATGTCCATAATATAACATGGGTTCTGTTCAGCTATAGCCAGAACAGAACCGGTTCACCATGATCAGGTCACTTTGTACAGTCAATGAGGTCTCTAAGGATCAATTGTTGTCCATCATTGACCATTTTTCCGATCCTCAGGATTTCAATGAAAGAATTTACTCTTTTTCTAGAAACAGTGCCACATCTGTGTCTATGGCCGTGTCTGGTATTACAGCTTAGTCCCATTCTTTGCACTAAGAGAATAGAACAAAATTAATTTGCCTCTTTACACAACCAAAGTAAATACATAGGAAGTTCTTATACTTCTCCCTTCTGCTCAATCCACTCCTGGCTGTGGCACAAGAAAAAAGCTGCATTTCCGCAACGTGGGGTCTCAACCCTAGACAATATTAGTAACTTAAGTCCAACTGTTTGTTAGGATCGGGTCCCGCAGGCTTCCTGTCCAGGAAATAGCACCACCTGTGGGCCAATCCAACCCTCGCCCTCGGCATCGTGCAGTGAGGTGTCTGGAATCTAAGTCCAGCTTTCGGCCCACTGAGCATGCTTGGACTTTTTGGAGCCACTCAGAGGCTAAGTCCTATTCTTACCCTACTGAGCATGCTCAGACCTTTTGGAGCCGCTCAGAGGCTAAGTCCCATGTTGCCCATACTGAGCATGATCGGTGAGGTCATGGCCACCGCCCTGTTGGGCGGGGACTAGCCTTTATATAGTGTGAGCCGACGCCCACCCGGTGCTCACACTTTGACTACAAATACTTGAGACAGGAGGTCAGGGCTAGGTTCCTGTTAATGGCAGGTTGTCAGTTGTAGGGATCTAGTTAGGATTCCTTGGCTGTACCTGGGGGAATCCTATTGTACTGTCCATTTGTAATGTGGCTCCAAGCCATTGTGGAGTCCCTTGTGTTGCTGACAGGGGTGACCCTTGGCGGCCTTTCCTGTGAAGCAGGTGCTTGAGTCTAGCTCTCTGCTGAAGGTTTGCAGATCTCTTTTGCTAGGCCTCAATTGGCTTCATCCCGCAGGTATACGCAGGTCTACTTTCCCAGTGAAGTTAACTGGTGAGAGTTTGTTTCAGTCAGTTCACACCAGAACCGCACAAACACCACAGCCAGTGCCGTTAACTGGTAGTGCGCATTCAGACATACGGCTGCCCACCTGGGCCTGTGGACCTCACTGCAGGGTTCTGCAGTCTAGCGGTACCGTCTTGGTTAAAAATTATTATTTTTCATATATATAGACAGAACCGTAACACTGTTTCAAAATGGCTACTAAACTACTCTCAAGTATCCGTATTATCTATAGTGTTTAGCTCTTTCATTACCTTCTAGAACTATCAATCCTCAATATTCATCCCAGTAGTAGTTGGGCATTTAAATATGGCGGCCGTTCAGGAGAACCTGATCACAGGCATTAACCCCTCTAGGATGCCTCAGTCCATTTCCCAATGGAGCATGGGTACCACCATTTTGGAGTGGATCACCAACCCTAGGAGTAAGATCTGGGGCCAGTGATCGCTTACTATGACTACTGGGAGTCTATTGAAGGCCCCTAGGCTACAACAGCCTGTCATATAACCGTAACAGCTTTACATTGCTTTGTAAATGTACTGTATGCCACAACGCATTGCAGAAACCAGAATACGACGAAGCCCAGAAGTAGGTTAAAGATGCCTCCAGGGTGTTGGCCTCAGGTCAAGTTCCTTTACGTTTCCATTGTTCGCAGTCTTGGTTGGTGTTTGCGTTGGCATCAGACTCCTTTCTCAGACCTTCCTGTATTGATCACATTTCTATTCTATACACAGAAGCTCGAAAGGTTCTTTCTGACACAATGGCTGATGATTTTTTTGCAATATCGCGGGTCTGAGATCTATCAGACCCACATGTAGTCCTGTACAAAGGCAAAAAGTAAAATTAGATTATGGGAACCTGAATAACACAAAACATTGTCTGAATTGTTACAGACAGGGAAATCGAAATGGATGATTTGTTATGAAATCAACGGACACAAAATTTTGGTCAATTTTAGATAAAACGTTATGTAATGGCAGACATCAACTTCACCTTCTGCTTAGCCATGACATTGTACATGATAACCTTCACCTATAACTCAGTGAGAATAAGAATATGAGTTTATGGGGTGACCTTGTGGGAAGTAGGACACTTGTGATAGTGCCAAGGTGGAGAATGGTGCACGTGACAATCGTGTCCACATAGAAGAGAATCTGTATCGCCAATGCTGGAGGGCGATATTGTCTATTGTATATTCTAGATACAAAACATCTTCTAAGTATCTGATGATTGAAACCATTTCCGCATGTTCTTGTCTCAGTTTCTCTCATTGACGAGGGCCAACTAAGGTTTCTGCTACTCGCTGCCGCTGCTATTGTGTCAGGGTCACGTGTGGCTATAATCCAGGCCACGTGTATCCATTCATGTGAGATATCTTGTATGGAGGAAGCGTCTTGTCTGCCAGTAGCCTCGGGAATCTTCCTCCAACAGTTCAATAGTTTGTCACATCTAATGATGGATTCCTGCAATTAGTTTAAGGACTAATAATAAAGACGTCATTCTCATTGGATGCAATAAGGACGCATATAGACCATGCATTTAGACGAGGAGCAAAATGGCCGAGAAATTGGATATTTGTTCTGTCTTGCGCCCAAGGGGTGCCCGTTTTCATGGATCTCTCAGACATTTGAGTGTATGGAGGGATCCATAAAAACAGACAAAACTAGTACAAGATGTTTGTGACCATCCGTCATCTGAACAGGAGCCATTTACATGAATGAATATTAACACCGCCATGTGACGGCCATTAAAGAAACGGCCGATTAGAACATTTGTGTCACTATCGATCGGGTAAGGGCAAAGTCTTAGAGCTTAACTATCAAATAAACGGATTGATAAGATGTCGTATAGAAGACTTCACACATACCAGAGTCTTGTGTTTATTGTCTTTTCAACTAGAATTTTCCTTTCCCCCTCTGGAGGGTATTTAATCCCATATAATGCTCCTTAATGCCCCCCTTCACAGTCTAAAGCTCCTTAGTACTCACCACACAGTATAATGCCACGTTAGTGCCCCTTCCACAGTGTTATGGCACATTAGTGTCACAGCCTCATTATGATGATACCTTGGTGCCCCCACAAAGTAAAAAGTGTCCTAGTGCCCCCTGCACAGTATAAAGCTCCATTGTGCCACCGCACAGTATAAAGTCATTAAACAGTATAATGCCATGTTAGACCTCCCATAAAGTATAATGAACCTTAGTGCCCCCCATACACTGTAATGCTTATTAGTACCCCTACACACAGTATATAGCTCCTTAGTGCCTGTCACAGTATAATGCCACATTAGTGCCCTTCACGCAGTATAATGCCACGGAAATGCAGTATAATACCATGTTACTGCTCCTACACTGTATACAGTATTCCCACATTTGTGCCCCCACAAAGTATAATGCCACGTCAATGCTCCTGTAAAGTATAATGTTCCTTAGTTTCCAGTATAATGCCACGTTAGTATAACGCCATGCTAGTGCCCCCACAAAGTATAATGCCCTATAGCGCTTCCCACACAGTATCTTGTTAGTTTTCCCACAAAATATGATGCACCTTGCTAACCCCCTACAGTATAATGTACCTTAGTGCCCTCCATGTGATATCATGCCATGGTAATGCCCCCATACTATATAATTCCACATTAGTGCCCCGACACAGTATAATGCCTTAATGCCTTTCCTATACAGTCTAATTCTCCTTAATGTCCTCTTGCACAGTATTATCCCACATTATTGCCCCCTCCACATAGAATAATGCTATGATAGTGCCCCCCAAATAGTATAATGCCCCCCCTGTGTAATGCTTACTTTCACCTGTGGAGGCACTGCAGGGACAGTGAACAGTCACAATCAGGTTTACGCACCAATGACACCTGATCATTGAAGGTCCCAGCAGGAGGTCCCACTATGTTCAGCTTTCCATCCTGGGATTCTGCTTAGGCTGGTCTTTACTGCCCTTATTCTGTATTTAAATCCATAGAAGTGGCTTGTTGGCTCCCCAATAACAACCCGCACCCGGGGCACATGTCCTGCTGCACCCCCCACTCCAGTTCTGCTCCACTACAGTATATTTTAATATCTTTTACTTTTTAATTACTTTTCCCCATCAATATTCTTTATTAGAGTAAACACAGTACACTCTATACATGTTTGCAAAGCTTTATTTGATTTTTCGATATGACATTACATGATCGCTCAGATGTTGGGATTTGGAGTCGCTTTTAGTGCTTTCACATTGCCTCTGCTACAATAGTATCATCAAAATATTTTATATATATATATATATATATATATATATATATATATATTAATAATTAATTAATTATTAATTAATATTAATACAAATATACATACATTTTAAATTATTTATTAAATATTTTATGATGAAGTTAAAAATCAGTCATTTCCTTGTAACAGAGTTGATTAGAAGTTTTATAACTGACTGAAAGGTCATTGATACCGAAAAATAATTAACAATATTAAATAAATAATTAATTATAATATTATTATTGCCATATATATTAAATGAAGAAACTCTCAGACAACTCTGCTTGATGTATAATCTCCAACTATTCCACAATTTCCCATATCAAGACCTAGAAAGACGAGAAAAATACATTAGAATGAATTAATAGAAAGTATCTTAGACAATGTGGATGGGACCGTCATGGGGGCAAACATCAGCCCTGGAATTACGATCGTAGCCATCACGCTATAAGGCATTCCCTATAGAATTGAGTGCTGTATAACAATTGGAAATATGGCATTTCTTTGACAGATGAGATGAAATGGTCTTACCTTATGCACAAGGGTTCTTATAAGCCATTTCAATACGTCGTGCTGTGTACAGAGGTGTAAGAAATGTGAGTAAGACTGAGATCCACCATAACATATCAATGTCTTGGGTTACTTTCGGTAAGTACACTGACAACAGACAGATATATTCAGAGCTCCATTCTTATGGACCATCGTAAAGGCCATGGCTACCAACTATTCATCAAGAAATGGTTCAGCTTAGGAATTAGGTGATCAATATCAGATTGGTGGGAAGGACAACACCCGGCTCCTTCAGTGATCTTGTACCAAAGTGCTTCAGGACCAGGCACCGCTCCGTACATTGTGTAGTGGGCATGTCTGGTTATTGCAGCTCAGCCACATTCACTTGATGGTACCGTGAACCCCTAAATCAGCTCAAAGATGGGGAGCCAGGAGTTGGAAGTCCAATGATCCGACATTGATGACCTAGTCTAAGGTTATGCTTATTAATGTTAAAGTTCCAGAAAACTCCTTTATGTAGATATCCTGAATGATATAGAAATGGAGAAAAATCTAGAAGAAAGGGAACCACTGGGGGCCATAACCATTAACTTGAGAACATAAAATCCATAGATCCCTGATAATATAGTTCTACAGCCCATGTGGCTGTCACAAAGGTGAGAAGGTATCTAGAAAAAAAGCTCCATGATCAGGTTCCATTCCCATGCTGGTCCTAGTATACAGTAAGATCCAAAAACTTGACCTGATCTTCACTTAAAAGACTAGATGTCCATTTCAGCCACAGACCTGGTCATATTATACATGGTTGTTAATGGTGGCTCCATTCCAAACTATTCAACCAGAAGATGCACCTTCATATTCTACGTAGTTTGGCTATGACAGTTGGTCTTTTTATGGCCATTTGAGACATCTCTGGGGGCTTTAGATAACAATTACCAATAATCGTAAGGTTTCTATTGATGACTATTTACTTACAGGGCTCATAATAATCCATCACAAATACCATGGCTGGTTGCAAGTTTTGCACTTCACTTTGCTGCTTGACTTCCAGGGATATCTGCATCGGTGTGGAGTCGATCTAAAGTACAATAGAAGACAAGAAGGTAAAGGTTTTTGTCATCTCACCATTTTTGAGGCTTCCTCCTTGTTGGTAGTTTTTATCTACAGGGGTTGAAAATATCTATTGACTGACTTTAAAGTATTGGACCAACTTTCAAAGTTACAAGATGATTGATGGGGGTCTCTGCTCTGGGACTCCAACCAATTGTGAGAGCGGGAGTCTTTTGTCCCCAGATCTTTGAAGTGGTTGCTCACGGATGTTGTCTTTGCACTTATCTTATGCATGACTTACCGTCCATTCATACAGGGAAAACAGAACCCCTACTCTCATGAATGATGGGGGTCCAAGTTGTGGATAGGTCACTTGATCCAACCCCTTTTAAAGTGGGTTTATGCGCTTATCAATTGATGACCTATCTATTGGACATCAGGTGTTTGAAGAGACCTCTTCAGTACTTAGCCAGCACAGTGCCACACATTCTATAGTGACCATACTTGGTATTACAGCTCAACTACATTGAATGGAAATGGATTGTGAATGGACCATGTGACCGATGAAAGTCACCTGCCCTGTGAAGTGGAAGCGCGGCTACTGCTTTAAATAGTTGACTTGTGGGGGCTATGGGTATCCGAGCTCTGCTGAACTTTCATCGATTATCTATTCTGCGATTTCCATGGTTCCAAGACTTTTCTTTCTTGGTTTTAAAATTTCTACAATGGGGAGTGTGTAGTATTACTTTCTGAGTGCATCATGAGGACTTGAGTGGAGATGAGGTAGCAACGTAATACGCATTTACCTTCTCCATATAGATTGTGATCCCCGTTGGGTCACGTTCCACTTTCTTCACTTTGTCATAACTTAAAACCTGGGAGGGTAAAGCAGGAAAAATTCAAGATTAGTATTAAAGAAGGTAACCTCTACTGATATATAAATCTAAACATGGCAACCTTTGTCCCTTTGAACTTATGAGGAAATAAAGACATCATAGAGGGCAATTCTCTAACTTAGGTCCCCTAAGGGCGTAGGCATGGGTAGACCTGAGCTGTCCATGTGTTACAGGGATGGCCATTTATTGCTATGGCCGCCATATAACACTGCAAGCAGGCACAACTCCAATCTAAAGGGGTTGTTTGGGATGTGAGAAAATTTCACCAGCAACACAGATGGGGAATCTTTACTGTAAGAACAGTGACACTATGGAAGTCACTGTCCAAGGAAGTGGTGAAGGTGGATTCATTGTGCAAGTTCAAAGAAGGTCCAGAAGAGAACTGAAAAATATTACGGGTTATGGGTTCTAGATTTTGTTAAGGACACATTGATCCAGGCTTTTATACTGATGGCGAGACTGGATTCAGAAATTTGTTCCCCTGACATGGGGCAATTGGTATCAACCTCATGGGGTTTCTTGCCTTCCTCTGGATCAACACTACAGGTTGGATTTGATGGACTGGTGTCTTCATCCAACTTCATCTACTATGTAACTATAAAGCTCGCAGACCAGTGAGAAGACGAAACAACTGTCCTGTCTATTACATGGAGATACATAATAGATGGTAGATAAGTAACTTACCCTATTTTCATCTACAGGGACAAATCCAGACATCATCTTTATGACTATAAGGGCCATGTTAGACTCCTTAATTTTACTTGCGCTGCTTAAACTGAAATAGGAAGACAAATGGTCAATACATGGAAATGGGTCACTTGGTAGCACCAGCTTCTGCTACCAATGCAGACATTTTCCTTAGCTTTATCTCGTGGACTACTTACCTGACGATGATGTCTACGCTGAATGATGGCTCAGGGTGAGGTGGGCACTCAATTGGCGAAGAATTAACAACAAGTGCAAATGTTCCTTCTGGCTCTGGATTCAGAATGTTGTATCTTTTTATAACCTGATCAAAAATTGAGAGAATGTTTGTAGAGCGCCAAATATATATATCTGTATAGGGGAGCTCTATGCCCTGTCTCTATAGTAGGCACTTCACTACCGGATGCACGTGGCACTGTGACCACGTCTGTGACCATGTATAAGGGTCTGTGTCATACCTGCACATATGCACAACCACTTCCAGATCCTTTAAGGTTGTAGTTTGCTGGAACGTCGGGCAAGTCCACAACCTGTACTTCTGCTGGTTTCTGGGGATTCACTGTCACGTTTGCATTGAATCCTTTGTCATTGGTAATGGTGACAGTTGGCTTGTTTTCATCAGCGAAGGTTGAGGAGCTGTAAGCGGAGATAGCGTGTAGAGCAACTGCAGTGTCCTAAAGGATTAACCAAAAAGTCAAGGTTTATTTATACCAACATGTTGTGATTGTAGAGTTTATGTCCTTCATGTTAGCAACATCGGACTAATTCTGACTGCTGTGCTGGATACTATTACTACCTCTGCTGCTGTCATGTGACCCCGAAGTAAAGTGGGATAGTCAGGGGGAGTTGTTAAGGTAGCCTGTAGGTGCTGTCAATCTGAGCTTAGCTGCAGAGCCACCTCATTCTGTTCTTCAGCAAGCTGCCGACTAAGGCGAGAGGCTCAACTTGCCTCATGGTAGATATGGCCCTGCTAGTACCTTCACCAAGCAGGTATGCAGAAGCTTTGGTACTAGATCAGCTTTGTACACTGTACAGTGATGGAGGGTGATACATGTGTAGAATTGGTTATATTTGCCAAGTGTGATTTGAGGCTTTCTGATCATTCCACTCCAGTAGTCTCAGTTGATGCCACCTTGGTTAGTTCACCCTTATTCGGCCCTTTAATACTATATTTAACATCCATGAAGAAGTATACCATGGTCCTAGATAACCTAAATGCATAAAAGCCTTCAAAGAAGAAAACAGCACCTGAGTGGTGGCGAATCCTCCATTGGCGTTTTGTTTAGAAGTCAACCAGCGAATTGCAGGAACAGCTGCCACTAAGTCACCCCCAGACACATAAGCCAACACAGCATATCCCGTGGTCTCCACATCAGCAGAGTTTGGCTGAGCCCATATTGGATCATCTTCAGGGAGCTCAGAATTTTGGGACCAGTGTATTGTGTCACCTTAAGCAAGAATTATAATAATGTTTAGTCTTCTATATATCAGTTGAACGATATAAGTCCAAAATATCACAGCTAGGACTAAGCAAATATAATATGTCACTAGATGCATATCAATATTTATGGGAAGTCAATTTAGCAATCAGTATATTTATGGAACCAGAGTTCTCAGAGAGTAAAAATTCAAATAACAGGAGAACATGCAAACCACAGGCACATGTTGCTAAATCCTGCATTGCAAAGTAACATTGAGCCACCCCACTGCCTATCCTAAAGATATGGCCACTGTGCCCTTCAAAGAGCTGATTTCTGTGGGTGCCAAGAGTCAGAGTCCACCAATGGAATATTGATGAGCATATGAGTGCCACATTCTCTTCAAACAGCTGATCAGCTAGGATATCAAAAGCAGAGACCACCAATGGAATATTGATGGCCTCTGCTAAGAATACGAGCACCACGGCCCCTTCACTATTGTTAGCTTATCCTAAGCATTGCACCAGCTGGACAGTGTTGGTGCCAAAAGTAGGAACCCTACAATCTAATGCTGATGGCCTATCTTAAGCCTAAGGGCTATCCTAAGCCTAAGGGCTATTTCACACAAAGTTTTTTGTCCGCTAGTTTTTTTTTTTCCGCTAGCGGGAAAAAGAGGCGACATACCCTTCTTTTCTGTGGCCGCAACAGCCACGGCGTCTGTGGCACGAGACTCGCTCCCAATTAGGCCCATTCATTCGGACCTAATCAGGAGCGGGTGCACTACATCGGCATCCCCTCGCGGCTAGCCGCGCGGAGAGTTCACGCGGTGAAAAAGGTTTCTACCCTAAGACCACTGTTGATTGGAGGAATAGATGAACTTTGCAATCTTGGATAACCCCTTTCCTTCCCTCTATAAGAGTCTGTTCTTTTTTTTCGTAAATACCTGTCTTTATGGCCACTTGTTCCAGCTGCTCCAACAGTTGCTTCCTCTTTTCTGAGTTACCCATCAGGGCGTAAGTGTATGCACACAGTGCCTTAGTGTAGGTCGAGCTTTCCGATGCGGTGCAACTCTCCAGACATTCTTTTCCTTTCTCTATTACGTCATTCTGTAGAAGATTGTGTTGGACATCTCAGTTAGATAAAGTCCTGTGATCACAGCAGCCTCTGCAGTGTGAAAGGGAATTGCCAGATGCTTTCGGCCCATAAAACTAACTTTCTAGTTGTTAACAGAGGTAGAACTACAGAGAAAACTTTTATCACATATATAAATGGGCTTACAGGTGCCTATGGGTGGTCCCAAGCCCGGTAAGTGCTCAAGCTCTCTGCATTCTTTGGCCCCAGTAAGGATAGGATTGTTTAGTAGAACCTCAGCATTTGGCCACCCCGCACTGCCCACATGTGGTGGATGAGACTTGGATAGGGGCTTGAGGTGCATGAGGCAAACATGAGACTCAATATCACCCCAGTTTTCTTGCATAGAAGGAATGATGAATTTGCCCCATTGTATGAGAAATTCTGGACACTTACGTATTTTGGATCTCCTACTTCTTGAAATGTTGACAGGACATATGCGGAGAGTGAGACCTCATCGTTCACTCCTCCCTGAAGAAAAAGAAGTTGAAGTCAGAAATAAGCAAAAACCATCAAACTGACATTAAAACGATGCCCTATTCTATAGTCCCATCATAAACCACTCTTACCTGAATCTCCTGGTGAAACACTTTGCCTAAATTCTTGAAGCAGCCATAGCTTAGTTGCTGCTTTCTCAGCCAGTCCAGAGGATCCGTAATCTGTTTGTCGTCGATATCCATAAATCTCTTACCCGCAGAGAAAGTCTTGGCTACAAAGGCTGTCAGCCTGAGTGAGAAACATACAAAAATTGGTGAAACCAGACAAAAATACCCAAACACTCTAGCTGTATACTGTTCATGTTTATATTGATCTCACCATGTACTTCCACGTGGATCGCGATTCCCAAAAGCACTGTAGGATCCATCTGTATGCTTGTAATTCAGCTGATTTTGGAGACCTGAAAAAAAAATGTTATTTTGGTGATCCTTGGGCCTGCAAGAAAACATCCATATAGAAGGCGTTCATGGGGATTAGGGTCCTAAGTGACAGATGTAGGGTTTTCTCCTCTAAGTGCCAGAACAAACACATGGACACATTTTCCTTGTAGCTAAATATGTGGCTGGTTATGGCGTCCCCCAATGATAACTGATTACAGGGGGTCAGAAAAGCCACGTTGGCTTCTTTTTGAAGAGATTTTCTTTAGGAGGCAACCCCTTTAATTTTGTCATCATCTTTGTTGCTATTTTGGGCAGGTCTAATAGACCCTAGTGGTAAATGGCAGGATCAAAAGTCAGCTCCAAATGGGATTCTAGCCCCCATTAAAGACTGACGTATTATATGCCAGTCTTTACGTCCTCTGCACCAGTAGAGGGCGGACTTAATTTATAATGAGTAGGGGCAAATCTATTCCGCCACAGGCTGGTGCAAAAATACCACTTGCAACAATTGTATGCCAAAAAATTCGCCAACATTAATAAATTCCCCCAAGGTCCAAGCCTTCGGAAGGATCCTCTGTCATTCTGGTGGCCCAGACTGACCCTACATTTACTTATAAATAAAATTTATTTACAATGTGCAATGTAATGTTCTCTCGATAGTAGTGAGAAAATTAAGGTAAGTATCTATAGAATGGTATACAACCAATACATACTTCTTACAATGTACATGTATTAGAAGCAATGCTCCAGATTTGACCTTTCATGCAGAATACAAGGCACTTAACAGGGAGATAAGGTATGAAACAGATATATGAAAATAATCCAGCGATTCCACCATGAGTTACCAAAACTCCGAAAACCAGACCTCAACCCTATTTTTTTTACGAATTATTGAGATTACTAAGGAATATAGGTTTTGGATGGATCAAAATAATAGGCCAATCCTTATGAGATTCAGTGATTATTCTTGAGGTTGGGACCAGTGGTGAACCATGGGTTTCTGCCGCCTCAGGCAGACATCAGAAAGCCGCTCTTTCCCAGGATGGGGCGGGGCCACGCGGAAGGGGCGGGGCCAAGCAGAGCGAGTGTCTTTAGCAGGCACAGAGCAGGCAGGGAGAGGACCTGCTCTCTGCCTGAGCGTGAGGGGCGGCCGCTGGAGCAGCGCTGCTCCAGCGGCCTCCCCAATCCACCGCTCAGTGATGGTGACCCTAAGCCAGTCCAGGACAGCTTGTCCTGGACTGGCTTAGGTCAGCAAAAATGCCGCCCTCCCCGGGGCCCTGGCATAGCGCCGCCTGAAGCGGTCGTTTCAGGTCACCTCATGGGAGGTGCGGCGCTGGTTGGGACCCACTAGTCAGTTTGTGGTCGAACTTGTTCAAGAGCCATCATTGTACTCTGAGGTCTCCTCAGACTCCAAAGTATAATAAGTGGAGGCCCAGGAGAGGTGAGTAAAATAATAAACTGCTATAGTCGCCTCATCTCTCCTCTGGCGTCCTCTTCTGGCCTCTTGTTGATGTCCAAGCATCATAATGTTGCATGCCCTATGTGATAGCTGAGGCCCGGTCACAGACATTAACAGTGACCCCTGAGCATGTGACATCAACCAGAGGACAATGAGGACCATTGTTATTTTTACTCACCTCCCATAGGCCTCCACTTATTGTACTCTGGGGTCTTAGGAGAATCCAAAGTATAATCGTGTTTCACGGGTGGTGGACATCCCTAATTGTTTATGACACTACAACTTTGATAATCATTTTCTACATGGAAGAGTAAGGCTGAAGCCCCACGGAAACGCAGCTTTTTTTGTTGCAGCTTTTGCTGCAGTTTTTTGAGCCGAAGCTAGGAGTGGATTGAACAGAAGGGAGAAGTATAAAAACTTCTAATATATTTCCCATTCCTTTTGTAGTCATTCTTGGCTCCAAAAAACCGCAGCAAAATCTGCAACAAAGAAGCAGAGGTTCCCGAACGTGGGGTCTAGGGGAGCTTTTCTACTCACCTCCTTCTAGGAACTTTTTTGCTTTTTCCATAATCTCACCAGTCAGTTGCCTACGGGTCCTGTAGTATGACAAAATTGATATAATCGAAGAGAATCCCATCATATTCTGCTCTCCACATCCTTTTGGCAGCCGGATAAGATGATGTAAGTTTTGTAGTGGCTTTCCCATGATGTCACCTGGAAGAGAAAAATAGATAATTCCCTAGACGGACCACCCATTAATAGATAATTCCCTAGATGGACCACCCATCAATAGATAATTCCCTAGATGGACCACCCATCAATAGATAATTCCCTAGACAGACCAGCCATTAATAAATAATTCCCTAGACGGACCACCCATTAATAGATAATTCCCTAGACGGACCACCCATTAACTAAAGAAATGAACAGACGAGCATAATGTATTCCAATTGCCATGTTTGGGTCAAGATGGATTGTTTTTGAATTAAGATAAGATTTGTAAGATAAGATGGATTGTTTTTGACTTCTTCTGGATCAACATTTCATGGTCATTGGTTGATCTATATGTATGAGAATCTCTCGGACACTACTGTATGTTATACTGTATACGAAGAAGCACCATGTAATGAAGGCCCCTGACAAAAACAGCCTTCATACCTGTGAAGGAGATCTCTGCCAACTGTGATCCCAGTACAACGTTATCTGGAAGCTCCACTGAAACGTTACGCGAGTCTGGAAAAAACATTATAGTAGGTTTAGGAAGAGCCATTAGATAAAACGTAATGTACTTGTGTAGGGAGGTTCTGGAGTTACCATGTTAGATCATACTTAGGATAGAGCTACACTACGTCACATGGTCTATCTGTAATATACTTAGTATTGTAGGTGCTCTGTGTATAAGGAAAGCCATCTTAGTCTATACTGTAGATAGACAACTCGGAGTAGGAACCATAGCTAGCCAGTGTATAAAATACAAAAAATAATAGATAATATGACAAACATTATTACTTACCAGAAGCGCATAGAAGAATATTGTGAGTGTCTTCTACTGGTACCCCATTTGGCTGTGGAGAGAGAATAGGAGACATAACAAGAGGCAAGAACAAAGGGGAAATGTACAGACCATCAATTTTTGGTGGGACCACCCTTTGCATTCCACCAACTCTTCTTGATACACTTAGAGACAGTTCTTCGAGGGACTCGATATTAAGGTTCTTCCAAACACTTCTATTTTTGAAAGTACTCTTAAATTGTAGTATTTATTCCACACCAGTCTAAAATTTTTGCGTAGTACTGTCTATAAAATCCCCAAAACATCAGAGGCATCCTACTTTACACATCCATGGGATATATCTTAAATTCTGATTCCAACTTTGGGACTTCAGCTCTCTGCAGGCTTCCCAGTCACTCCACCTTATCTGGTGCCAAAGTCTGCGGATGTCCCAGTCATTCCACCCCACCTGGTGCCAAAGTCTGCGGATGTCCCAGTCATTCCACCCCACCTGGTTCCAAAGTCTGCGGATGTCCCAGTCATTCCACCCCACCTGGTTCCAAAGTCTGCGGATGTCCCAGTCATCCCACCCCATCTGGTGCCAAAGTCTGAAGCTGTCCCAGTCATCCCACCCCACCCGGTGCCAAAGTCTGAAGCTGTCCCAGTCATCCCACCCCACCTGGTGCCAAAGTCTGCAGCTGTCCCAGTCATCCCACCCCATCCGGTGCCAAAGTCTGAAGCTGTCCCAGTCATCCCACCCCACCTGGTGCCAAAGTCTGCAGCTGTCCCAGTCATCCCACCCCACCTGGTGCCAAAGTCGCACAGCACGCATTGAACTCTAACTTCACATCTATATGCTTTCCAAAAACAAGCAAGTGTGATAGCTTGGACTAATATCTTCAAGACACTGTGGATATACCATAAAGCCATGTGTCGAAGATGGTATAACCCTTTTAATGGATTTATGGGACTATAAATAAAGATTTGCTCCTTTTTTCTAGAAACCACGCCAATTTTGTCCATTGTCCATATAACTATCCAAGGAGAACAAAACTTGGTATTAGTTGAGAAGGATAAAACAATGTCTGAAAACATATCTGAAGAATGTGAAATTCCAAGTACTAACCTCAACAATAAGTCGCCTCTGTACTATATCTGAGTGTCCTTTGGGGGGCACTATAGGCTGCTGTCCATCACACAGATCACGAGTGCTCATTGCCTCGATGCCGATGGTGATATTGATAGTTCCTGTTATGGAAAGAGAAAATAATTCTGTTGAATTTATGAATTTCCCAAATTTTTGTGTGTCTTAAACTAAAGAAGAGACATAAATGAATTTAGCTTTATATGTGTCGGTCATCTATTTTTCTGTTTACAGTTTCAAATGACCTGTAAAGCCATGGGGTTAAATACAATTCAACTGGCACCACCACTAGAGGGCACTCATAGCATGCATTATGGAATTCAATGTACTCATTGGCCCCCCATGACTGGAGAATCCAGGCAGTATAATGCCCCCCTCCAAGTGGTTCCACAGTATAATGTCCACCTAAATGTGGTCCTAATAAAAGGAATTATTCCCTCTCCCGTTCCCCTGCAGCCCCCTCTGACCTCTGCAGTTGGGGGCTTGAGATTAGTAGACACAATGTAGTGACAATACTACATGGCCCCCATCTGTTTCCACACTGGTGAGAGCAGAGACATGGACTGAATGGTGAAGAAAGGAGCAGATGTCTTTCTGCTTCATCATTGGGCTCAACTCCATTAACAAACAGAGGATGTCGATGTGATGAAGCCATAAAATCCTGAAACAGTGGGACTGCACCCAAAATCTGTGATGTCCTGCTTACCCTGAGACCATTGGGAGATGCTACATTGTACCTGCAGTAGCCAAATTTCTTACCCAGGGTTAAGGGTCTGATGTTCCATATAAAGGTGTAGGTTGGATCACTGCAGAGACAGGCTGTATACGGGCAACCGTCACATGGCTCCACCTGAAAGTCCTTAGACCGGTACAAAGTTGCCTGGACCTATAACAGAACAATCAGATATCACCAGGTTGGGTACATGTAGACCTGCAATGTATGATATAGAAGTATTTTACATTCTCACCTTGATACACTGCCTCATAAAGTTGAGGGCAATTCCCTTCATCACAAAAATCTCCCCTTGTTTAACTGAGTAGGGCATGTTCACTTCCAATAAAAATGGCTGAAATGTTTGGATACTTGTAAGGGGTGAAAAACCAAGACCAACGGCTGATGTGCAGAAGCCATCTGTATCCCACTGGGTGATGGTGTCGGGCATTCGGAGTGGATAGTCCAGGTGACCAGTGGGGCTGCACAGGAGAGATAGGTGATATTATATTGTTCTGCAGTATCCGAGACATGTATCACAATGTCATGCAGTTGTGAGTTGTCTATTATAATATTCTGCAGCATCTATGGTGTGTATTATAATATTCTGCAGCATCTATGGTGTGTATTGTAATATTCTGCAGCATCTATGGTGTATATTATAATATTCTGCAGCATCTATGGTGTATATTATAATATTCTGCAGCATCTATGGTGTATATTATAATAGTCTGCAGTATCTATGGTGTATATTATAATATTCTGCAGTATCTATGGTGTATATTATAATATTCTGCAGCATCTATGGTGTATATTATAATATTCTGCAGCATCTATGGTGTGTATTATAATATTCTGCAGTATCTATGGTGTATATTATAATATTCTGCAGCATCTATGGTGTGTATTATAATATTCTGCAGTATCTATGGTGTATATTATAATATTCTGCAGCATCTATGGTGTATATTATAATATTCTGCAGCATCTATGGTGTGTATTATAATATTCTGCAGTATCTATGGTGTATATTATAATATTCTGCAGCATCTATGGTGTATATTATAATATTCTGCAGTATCTATGGTGTATATTATAATATTCTGCAGCATCTATGGTGTATATTATAATAGTCTGCAGTATCTATGGTGTGTATTATAATATTCTGCAGCATCTATGGTGTGTATTATAATATTCTGCAGCATCTATGGTGTATATTATAATATTCTGCAGTATCTATGGTGTATATTATAATATTCTGCAGCATCTATGGTGTATATTATAATAGTCTGCAGTATCTATGGTGTATATTATAATATTCTGCAGCATCTATGGTGTATATTATAATAGTCTGCAGTATCTATGGTGTATATTATAATATTCTGCAGCATCTATGGTGTATATTATAATAGTCTGCAGTATCTATGGTGTATATTATAATATTCTGCAGTATCTATGGTGTATATTATAATATTCTGCAGCATCTATGGTGTATATTATAATATTCTGCAGCATCTATGGTGTGTATTATAATATTCTGCAGTATCTATGGTGTATATTATAATATTCTGCAGCATCTATGGTGTGTATTATAATATTCTGCAGTATCTATGGTGTATATTATAATATTCTGCAGCATCTATGGTGTATATTATAATATTCTGCAGCATCTATGGTGTGTATTATAATATTCTGCAGTATCTATGGTGTATATTATAATATTCTGCAGCATCTATGGTGTATATTATAATATTCTGCAGTATCTATGGTGTATATTATAATATTCTGCAGCATCTATGGTGTATATTATAATAGTCTGCAGTATCTATGGTGTGTATTATAATATTCTGCAGTATCTATGGTGTATATTATAATATTCTGCAGCATCTATGGTGTGTATTATAATATTCTGCAGTATCTATGGTGTATATTATAATATTCTGCAGCATCTATGGTGTATATTATAATATTCTGCAGCATCTATGGTGTGTATTATAATATTCTGCAGTATCTATGGTGTATATTATAATATTCTGCAGCATCTATGGTGTATATTATAATATTCTGCAGTATCTATGGTGTATATTATAATATTCTGCAGCATCTATGGTGTATATTATAATATTCTGCAGCATCTATGGTGTGTATTATAATATTCTGCAGCATCTATGGTGTATATTATAATATTCTGCAGTATCTATGGTGTATATTATAATATTCTGCAGCATCTATGGTGTATATTATAATAGTCTGCAGTATCTATGGTGTATATTATAATATTCTGCAGCATCTATGGTGTGTATTATAATATTCTGCAGCATCTATGGTGTATATTATAATAGTCTGCAGTATCTATGGTGTATATTATAATATTCTGCAGCATCTATGGTGTGTATTATAATATTCTGCAGCATCTATGGTGTATATTATAATATTCTGCAGTATCTATGGTGTATATTATAATATTCTGCAGCATCTATGGTGTATATTATAATAGTCTGCAGTATCTATGGTGTATATTATAATATTCTGCAGCATCTATGGTGTGTATTATAATATTCTGCAGCATCTATGGTGTATATTATAATATTCTGCAGTATCTATGGTGTATATTATAATATTCTACAGCATCTATGGTGTATATTATAATAGTCTGCAGTATCTATGGTGTGTATTATAATATTCTGCAGCATCTATGGTGTATATTATAATATTCTGCAGCATCTATGTGTATATTATAATATTCTGCAGCATCTATGGTGTGTATGTTAGGATTGGGTCCCGCAGGGTTCACTCTCTGCACACAGCGCCACCTGTGGGTCAATCTAACCCTCACCCTCGGCCTCATGTAGTGAGGTGTCTGGAGTGTAAGTTCAGCTTTCAGCCTACTGAGCATGCTCAGACCTATTGGAACCGCTCACAGGCTAAGTGCCATTTCTCACCCACTGGGCATGAGCGGTGAGTTCACTACCACCGCCCCTACTGGGCGGGGACTTCCCTTTAAAAAGTGTGAGCCGAAGCCCGCTCGGCGCTCACACTTTGAATCAGAAAGACTGAAGTTTGGTAAAGGACAGTAGTTCATGACTAGGCTCCAGTATCCAGGCAGGGGTTCAGACTAGGTCTGTAGTTAGTACCCAGTAAGTCCTGAACTGCCAGCTATATACCTGGGTTAGGAGCAGTAGACACTATTCCAGCCCATAGAGTTGCAGCACGTTTGGGCTCTTAGCCTCTTTACTGTCAAAATTTCCTTTACTGTCCTGGCTGTTGTAGGAGCAGGTTTAGTGGCTGACCTGGGGTGACTGTTAACCTTTGGCAGCCCTGCTGTGTTAGCTGTATTGTTGCACCTGTCCAGTGAAGTTAACTGGCAGGGCTTTCTTGCAGCTTGTTCACATTAAGTTCGCGTCACATATCTGCCAGTGCAGTTTAACTGGTAGAGGACTATTCAGACATCCAACCACCCACCATTGGGCCTGTGGACATTGCTGCAGTGTCTTGCAGACTAGAAGTTCTGTTGTTTAAAATTATTTTTAAAGATATACACAGAACCGTAACAGTATTATAATGTTCTGCAGCACCTACGATGTGTAGTATAATGTTCTGCAGCATCTATGGTCTGTATTATAATCGCAACATCTTTGCCCGTCCGGGCTTTGGCGTCATTGTCTGGCCACATGCTGCGGCACAAGAGGCGTGTTCGGCTGTGATTTCTTTCCTTGGGTTCTTCTTGCATTGTCTGAACACTGTGCTATTTCCTCACCTTGGTAATTGATTTTCCATCACACCCATCTCCTTCACCTTCATTTCCCTCTGCTCCTCTGATAGTTAATTTCAGTCTTGCCCTGTGATCCGCCTATCAACTCCAGGGCGGGTTCTTCCTCCCTATTTATTCTAGGCTCACATTCACATTGGTGCTTGCTATTGCCTTGTGCGTACTAGCTTCTTCTCTTGCTGTCATTACTTGTATTCTCATTGTTGACCTCTGACTTTCCCTTCTGACTATTCTTTTGGATTTCGATTTGGCACTGCATTGCTCGACTGTTTCCTGACCCTTGGCTAGATGACCTCCCTTTGTTGTTGTTTCGTCTTGTCTGTGTTTTGTGTATCACATATATAGGAAGGGATCGTCTTCGAGTTGCCGCCTATTACGTAGGATAGGGCCTGTCAATAGGAAGGGGCAGTGGGGGGCTTCAGCTTAGGGCTCACTGTCTCTTGTGCCCCGCCCCAGGGTTTCCAGCAGCTACTGGGGAATTGCTGTCCTGGCAATTCCATAACAATAATATTCTGCAGCATCTATGGTGTGTATTACCGCCATTTTACTTACTGGATTACTCACTGAAAATGTAACACAAGGAAGGTATAAAGGTATATGCAGAATGGAGAACTTAAAGGGGTTCTCGCCATATACTTACCCTACCGATATAATGTTCATGAACCAGGTACTTGGGAATTTCCTGCGCACTTTGGCTCCTGGTGGTAGTAATACTTTTTCATTACCAGGTAGTATAAAGCGTTCAGCGTTAAAGGCAAAAGATTCCAAAACTGGAAATAAGAGATGGAAATAAGAACAGCAATGACTGTATGTAGACGGTGAAGTCAATGCTAAGTAGCTGGCGGTATTATCTGCGACACCTGATGGGGACAATGCCGCTGCGCCGATATATGAAGATGGCCATCGATATGAGAAATTAATATATCATTTTCATGAATTGTTACAGAGACATAGGGGCTAACAGTCCATTTATGAAGACCACCAACATCCGGGATATAACCCTGGTGTCTTCTGATATGTCACAGGGGTCAGGGGACCCAGGTATGAGGGATACCTCTGTACCCCTATAGTTATTCCCCTAATACATGCAATGGTCCTAATCCCCATATACCCCTATAGTATCATGCACATACCGCTTCTCTTATCCTATACATTAGGTAAGCTGGATTCTGGCACTAACATCATTACAATTCAAGAATTTCCATATAAAATTCCACACAATGTCATCTTACCTGTCTTATCACTATCTGAAGTTGTCTCAATCCTACAATCTGGCGATTTGCGAATCACGATGTTGGTGGCAACTCTTATTCCCGAATGCTGTAATATATCAGAAATGTATAGTCTATATGACACGTTACAGTGCACCGCAGATGGATCCAGCAATTTAAGATATATTTGCAGAACAAATGACATTTACTAGGACACATTACCAAAACCCTACAATTCTATACCTAAACGGGGCAACTCAACGGTCTATGCAATTGGGTAGTCCCAATACAATGGGCTGTATAAAGACTAATACTTCTCCGATTGTCCTATAAATCTATACACATTGAGTTCCCTCTAGAATTGGATCATATATGGCTCTATGCGACAAAGCTGTGACCCAACCCCGAATTAGGAAACAAATCTCTATCTACATCCAATAACTTACAACACCAGAGGAACAAACCCCGAGACATATATCTCTCCCTATCCCCATGAACATAAAAGTGATTTCTATACATACATAGCTACCAAATACCGCTACATCAGGACATCAGTGACTAAAGGGGTCATCCGGGAGTAGAAGTATCCCGAAAAAAATCGTAAAACTGTAATAAAAATCGGTAACTTTTTTGGTTTGTTTTTATACACCCGGTGCGGACCACCCCCTGTAATATCTGCTTTACAAGAGGTAATAAGTCACTTACTAAATTCCTCGAACGCTTACCCATTGCAGAATCGTACCCACCAAATATGTTGTTTTGTCCCAGCATTGGCAGACTAGCACACCACCACGTGACGTACATCATGGGCTACCTAACATAGGCTGCGCATGCGCGGTCTATGTATAGCAGGCATGCACTATAAAGATGCAGCACAGAGTGGTAGATGGCATCTTAACAAGCAATTCTGTCCGGGGCCCCTTTTACAGATCTTGGCTAGGGAATTTGTGCAATGGCCACTGGGTTACGGTGATGTCACTATATATTGCTCTTTGATAATGGTAAAGTATATAAATTTAGATCTAATACCTGGAAAAAACTGTACGTATCAGGTTTCTCAGAAGCTTCTACAGGAGCAGGAGAAGAACCAGGCGGACACTTCTGGAGCTCTTCGATCCCTTCAGGGTAATCGTGTATATCCCATTGACTTAAGTGTTCATTCACCTAAGACACAAATAGGACCATCAGTGTAAGGTCAGTCCAAGGTTACAGACACCGGTGTAATGTTATATCACTTCTAACCATAGTCGAGCATAGAAACTAATAGTAAAAGTAACATCGACTACATGGCGGCGACTTACAGCGTCCTCCGAACGTTTCTCTTCTGCTTTCAGAAGCTCGGCGCTCTTATCGACAGCTCGGATACTGCAAATGGAGTTCGGATAAGCGCTGATGTGGAGATTCACCCTAGACCCCGGAAGATTCTGCTTCTCCGAAAACTGAAGGGAAACCTTTAAGGAGAAAAAGTTCCAAAGAAAAAGTAATCAATGGGTATATAATATATGTTATACATTGTACAGGATTGGAGGTATATGGTGGACGTCATGTACAATGTATTATGTACAACTTGGATAATGGTAGGTCTTAGGGTTAAGGTCAGTAAAACCTTATAAAATCCTTATTATTTACGGCCACGTCAGGGCAGAATTGAAGCGATATAACACTTACCGGGTTGGGATAGCAGCTAGTGACCGGGATTTTAATGCTGTCGGCAATTATATCTCCATTGTCAAGGCCAGCGAAAATAAAGATGGTGGCTGCCGGTGACATGTCAGAATTGACCATAACAGGAACGGGGAAGAAGCTCGCCATGCCTGGTAGAAATCAAAGATATTAACACTTTATAGAAAATCATTGAAAATCATTCAAGGAGTTTTCTGGGACTGAGATACAGATAAGCTATCTTTAGTAAGAGGTTGGTAAAGTTTGATGCCCACCCCACCGTCAGGCAGCTCACAGGCCCCCTTTACTGCACCCTACATGATAAACCCCCTCTATACTGACCCCACACTATATAAAGCCCCCGTTACTTGCCCAAAAATGGTATGTTTTCTTCTTACTGGCCCCCATACGGTATGCTGACTCCTTTACTGGCCCTAAACAGTAAATGTCCGCTTTACTGCTCCACCCCACACAGTATACTCCCCCTTTATTGGCCCCATGGAGTAAGTGCCCCCAATAGTGACTCAAGGCTACCACTACCAGCAGGTAACGGCCACTATTTACTTGCTGATTCCTTCTCCTGCCCACAGTCTCCTCCGCTTCTACATCAACCTTCAGCTCTCCAGGAGGTCGACCAAGTCCCTAGAGTCACCAGCCCCATAGGAGTTCACGCGCTTCTGGCACTTAGGTGAGCTCCACATACTCTTTTCAGGCCCTTGACATCACGTCCATCAGTCACATGGTCATGTTACGGCTCAGTCCCATTCATCTAATGGAATTGAGTTGAACTACCAAACACTACCACCATATACTCTACATTGCTGTGCTCGGTAAGCAGTAAAGTGGTCAACAAAGGCCAAATTAATTTAAAAAAATTATTTATTTTTTTTGCTAGAAATTTGGCATTTCTTTCTTGTATTACATTGTCTTGAAAGTACCTCCATTTGAAGAAAACGTATGTCTTATACTTGAGCTCGAGACAATTCTTCCAAATGTAATGATCTATGATAAACACAATAAACAGAAACTCATGTAAAAAAAAGTTACGCAAGATTCTAAGTGAAAGGGAAAGTAAATGTTGACAGGACTCCTAGAAGTGAGAGTAAGAGTCCTGACTAACCCCGGCCTCAGTATCGGGTATACCACTGGTTCTATCACCTACCAGGTATTGGAAGACTATGGTCTCTTTGGTGTACTCTGAAGGATCCAGGACATAATCGGCCCAGAGATTCACATGCTCATTACAGGGCAAGACATAAAGGTCATTTCTGATTTTCACTTGGCTAATTTTTCCTGTGTAAAAGCGGATCAATGACGCGTAGCCATCTTCGTACTCTGGCATCATTTCCGCAGGATCTACATCGTCTGTCCATGGCTCTCTGGGAATGTATTGTGCCTAGAAAGGTTGACAAAAATTATTACGTATTGACATATATAAAATAGTAGTGTGTTATACATAAATTGGTATTTCCATCTTAGAAGATAATGGCATATCCACAGGATTGAAGATGTCTGCCTGGTAAGCGTGAATCCTAGAGGTAGGACCAACATCAGTTGGACATCTATGAATGGTGATCTGAGATAGGAATACCACTATAAAAGGGATATATATACGAACTCATGATTAAAATATAAGAAAAGTAGGAATAGTCCCCTACTAATCCCCTGCCTGTCCACTGGTGATGCTTTCTGGGTCCCTCTCTGGTCTCTGTTCACCCAGTTCCAGCAAATATGCGCCAACATGACAGGTGACCACTATCAATGGCTGAAGAAGTGAGGTATCAAGATTGAGGTAGTCACTGTGGCCAGTGAGGGTCTGTAATAGTCACATGTGTAGAAGCATTATTACTAAGGCCGGTGGGGGACCCAGCAAGTATTTGGGATTAGTAAGCAAAGTGAACTCTTTCTCAAAAAAATCTGGTGAGACCACCATTGCCATGGAGCTATCGACTTTGTGCTATATGTCTCTGTTAAGAGTATTCCCCAAAAATTAACCGGATCACAGGGTATCCCATTGGGACTACAAACACAACCAGCTGTAATCTGATGGGGAACAGAGCGCCCCCCAGGGAAAACATAACATTGTGCATCTATTGTTAAATCCTGGACATGTTGGGTCTTTCGAAGAGAGAGATGATCTCATAAATTCTCATGAACGCTATATACTAAAATAAATCAGTCTCAATTGTATATGTTTGCTAAGACCAGATGGAAGGGACCAACTATGGATGATGATAAATGGTCTGTAACACGACTTTTGAGATCCAGTCCTCCAGTCATGTTGTTCGGTAGACATGGGCCTCAAAGAAAAGGCTTAACCTGTGAAAATTGCCCACAGTACAGATGGAACCAGAGGGTAACCACAGATTTTAATTAACATTAACCGATATTGCAAACACCCCCGATACTATACACATAATAGATCAACACACGTTCCATCCATGTCATGTCAACTTTTAGAAACCTCTCCTTGTAATGATTTGTTACTTGTGTTTATTACCTGAAGGTGAATGACGTCCTCATGAAGGGTCTCGTGTTCTAATGTAAATCCTGCGCTCCCATCATTATTGGTTGTATAAATTTCTTCTCTTCTTTCCCCATTAACATACAACTTGATATCGGCATCTGCCATTGGACGTCCATCTGGTCCTGTGACAGTCATCTACAAGAAAAAACACAGAGAGATCGGTTACTTTAGTTTTTTGAGGAACACCACGGTCCTTAAAAATATCTCCTTTCCAATTTTTACCAATTGGTGCTGAAATGTTACTTGTGACTTGGGGCAAATTCATACCCAAAGTGTTTATGGTGACAAGTGCAGAACTGGGACAAGAAGTAGGCCGGGGTCATAACTACCGAGGTCACAGGGTCTGGGACATTATGGAGCCCGAAGGGCCCCTGATTTGTGCTGATAGGCTGTTACCTAAACACTATTATATTCTGGGGTCTTTTCAGACCCTGACTATAAAGATCGGAGACCCAGGGAAGGTGGGGGAACATAAAAAACACTGTTACCTACCTCTCCTGGGCTCTGGCAGGCTTTGGCCTGTTTGGTAACATCAGAGACGTTACCTGACCCAGGCCAGCGTCATTATGTCAAATGTACACCTTGGGGTCCTGCCAGTCCTAGTTACGCCACTGAGGTAGGCATAGGTAGGAGGTTACCTAAAGTGCTACCTCAGGCCTTCATACATCTAAGTATGTGGGGGAAAATTGTACACCATGGATTTGCCACAGGGAACACTTAAAAAGCACAATGTACAATGAGTCCCACATTGTCAGATATATGCAGGAGATAGGGGGCAACATGGCTCAGTGGTTAGCACTGCAGCCTTGCAGTGCTGGAGTCCTGGGTTTGAACCCCACCAGGAACAACAACTGCAAGGAGTTTGTATGTTCTCCCTGTTTTTGCAAGG